>NW_022589757.1:4645658-4646473 GCF_004348235.1 Phoca vitulina | reverse complement strand
TCTGGTTGATGAGGCTAGTACCCTTGCCCCGGGGGTGCCTGCAGGCCTAAAGCCAACCACCTAACTGAAAGGAACAACTCTGTAGGGAATTCCTGCTTCGGCTAAAAGAGCCATGCCTCAGGGTGGACGCATTTTGCTGTGTGCATGCGTGAGCGCACTGCAAGGGAGTCCAAAACCATTTTCCTTGTGAGACCCAGGCCCCGGAAGAAGCCAGAACACGACTCCCCACTTGCTCCATGAAGCTAGTACTGCGGCCCCACTTTTGCATGGAAGTCTAATAGCTAGCTTTCTAACTCGGAGAAAAAACACTGTAGAGAAACCGTGCTTTAGCTACCGTCGACCTCTCTGTGGGCGAAGCAGTTTAGGGTGTACTGTGGCTGAGAGCCTGGGGACGGTTTCCATTTCGTAATATCGGGGGAGAGAGAGGCCGGTACATAGGGCAGCTCTCAACTCACTACATGGTTATGGGGCTAGTTCCGTTGCCCCATGGGTGTGTGCTGGCTGAAACACAACCACCTAACTCGAAAGAAAAACTCAGTACAGAATCTGTGCTTCAGCTAAAACAGCTGCTCCTGAGGGTGGAAGCTTCTTTTGTGTGTGTGCGTGAGAGCACTGCAAGGGAGTGGCAAACCTAATTTGGAGGGAGCCTCAGGCAGCTGCAGAAGGCAGCACACGACTCCTCACTTATTTCGTGAAGCCAGCACTGCGGCCCCAATTTTGAATGGAGGTCTAATAGCTAGCGTTCTAACTCGAAGAAACAACACTGTAGAGAAACCGTGCTTTAGCTACCGTCGACCTCTAGACGGAGGAAGCAT
>NW_022589757.1:4644968-4645558 GCF_004348235.1 Phoca vitulina | reverse complement strand
GAGAAACCGTGCTTTAGCTACCGTCGACCTCTAGACGGAGGAAGCATTACACGGAGTACCGTGGCTGAGAGCCTGGGGAACGGGTTCCATACGTGAAACCAAGGGAGAAATAGGTCCGGGCAGAAGGCACCTCTGGACTCAGCTCTTGCTACCTGAAGCTAACACTACGGCTCCATGTGTGCTTGGAATGCTATGTGCTCGACACTGACTGGGAAGAAACAAGCCTGTAAGGAATCCGAGCTGCAGCTCATTCGCCTACCAGGCTACTAACACCAAGAATCAATGCTGTAAATGTCCACAATAGCCAAACTGTGGAAAGAGCCAAGATGTCCATCAACAGATGAATGGATAAAGAAGATGTGGTATATATATACAATGGAATATTATGCAGCCATCAAAAGGAATATGATCTTGCCATTTGCAACGATGTGGATAGAATTGGAGGGTATTATGCTGAGCGAAATAAGTCAAACAGAGAAAGATATGTATCGTATGACCTCACTGCTATGAGGAATTCTTAATCTCAGGAAACAAAATGAGGGTTGCTGGAGTGGGGCGTGGGGTGGGAGGGATGGGGTGACTGGGTGATG
>NW_022589757.1:4462396-4644868 GCF_004348235.1 Phoca vitulina | reverse complement strand
GCTGTGAATTGTGCAAGACTGTTGAATCTCAGATCTGTACCTCTGAAACAAATAATGCAATATATGTTAAGAAAGAAAAAAAGAAGAAGAAGAATGTAGCAGGAGGGGAAGAATGAAGGGGGGGAAATCGGAGGGGGAGAAGAACCATGAGAGACGATGGACTCTGAAAAACAAACTGAGGGTTCTAGAGGGGAGGGGGGTGGGAGGATGGGTTAGCCTGGTGATGGGTATTGAGGAGGGCACGTTCTGCATGGAGCACTGGGTGTTATGCACAAACAATGAATCATGGAACACTATATCTAAAACTAATGATGTAATGTATGGGGATTAACATAACAATAAAAAAAATTTAAAAAAAAAAAAAAAAAGGAACAAACCTGGGGATCTAATGCACAGCATGGGGACTCTAGTTATTATTACGCTGTATACTTGAAATTTACCAGGAGAGTAGGTCTTAAGTGTTCTCATCACAAAAAGGAAATATAAAGGTATGAGGTGATGGATGTGTTAATTAACCTGACTGTGACAATTATTTCACGGAAGTATGGATATCAAATCATCACATTGTACACTTTAACTATATACAATTACATTTGTCAATTACAGCTCAATAAAGCTGGAGGAAAAAAAAGAAATAGTTTAGCTGACAAACAGAAATCATGACCTACTTCTCTATAGGCCAAGCTCCGCATTATGAAGAATTTATGAACACGCTGATGGGTGATAGGAAACAGGTACTAGTGGTGCAGTTTTTAAAATGTGGAGACTTCATTCCTATAAGTTCGGGTAACTTTCCCATAGCTAGCATTCACAGCACTAAAAAAGTAATTAAAATCACCCAGATGGAGCTCTATCAATGATTAGACTATTCTGTGGTAATATTTTTTTTCTAGTATTTTGAGCAGATAATTCAAAAATAAAATCAGGCATTAAGGGAATAGAAGGTTTAATATCAAAGTTATTTGCTATCCTTCTGATTTGAAACCACCTCTAAATTTTATGTACCTATAAATCTGAAAGGAAGTATTTTCTCTTGTTTAGAACCATATTTTCTTTTACAAGAAATATTTTGGAGTTTTATGAGACTAGTTACAATAGTAAAACTTGCCAGACCCCAAATCTGAACACTTCTGAAAAGCATAAATATGTTTAATATGCGTAACTGCTTATTTTCATTTCTTGTTCTAAAAGAGGTTAAACCACACAGAAATAAAATATAATTGATGTTCTATTAAAAAAGAGAGTTGTTGTTACAAGCGAAAGGGCTTTAGTTTTATTTCAAATATTAAAATTTTGACTTAAAGGAATAAGACTTAGTCACAAGAAAATGCCAGTTAAATATTTACTCTTTGTTCAGTGCTTTGTGGATGAGAAGCCAAGATGAGCTGAGGATGCTCAGCCAGTGCTCATTAGGATCCTGTTGCTCTTGTCTGTTCACCAACATGGGTAAGGCTCTGTCTAATTAGTTCACTTGGTTGACATAATGGTGGTAACGAGGGACCACTGGGGTTAGCTTTACTCAAACCACAGACTCTGTTTGAGCCAGTCACCCAGCAAATGTATGACAAATTCACAAAAGGAGCGTATGAGGGGAGGGAGAGGGCTGGGGGCCAACACAGAGGTCGAGAGTCCACTCAAAGGACACACTTTGTTTTGCCTTCACAGACAAACAGTAACAGAAATGAAACAATGTGGATAAAAAGACTGAGAAACCTAGAACTTTAATTTTTAAATCTTACAGAAGATTTGAAGATCTGCCTATCCATCCATCCATCCATCTATGTTTTCATCTATTTATCTATATATCTAAAGAAACCAAAGAGGAAAGAAATTCTTGACACATTAATTCTATGGCTAAGATTTGGAAAATCTGTCTATCTATCTGTCTACCTATCTATTATCCATCCATCCATCCACCCATCTATCTAAAGAAGCCAGAGGGGAAAGAAATTCTTGACACCTTAATGCTCTAGCTAAACAAAATACAACTCCATTAAATAGTTCTGTTATCAGCTCCTTAAAGACGTCATAAGTATCTAGAGGCAGGATGGTCTAAGCTCGAGGTTTGATCTCCCGTAGGTCTATGTGCGCAAGAAAGAAGGGATCAAGAGAAAGACGGGTTTGATTCTAATAGACTGACAGCCTGAAACACCAGCTGAGCCAGGACTGGGCTAACAGGGCTGAGCCTACAATGACCTGCACCATCAGAAGACAGGGGCCCAGTGCGCAGGTCCAGTAGGAGGTCCCCCAAGCTCTAGGATGAATTTCTTTCTGTTACATAGCTGGCTGATCACCAGCAATGAGGAAATCCAAGCAGCATCCAGTGACAGAGTTTAACCTACTAGTTGTGAGTGTTTTAGATTCCTCTCCTTTTCAAAACCAAACTTTTAGGATGACCTCTTCTCTTTTCATTTGGGTTGCGATTTCATCATGCTGTATACTTTGGAATATGGTTTCTGATTTCTTCTTTGTCTACCCCAGGAGACTCTTATCCAGTGCATTTTTGGGCTTCTGATTTCATTACGTTGTTTTCCCATAGAACTTTCATATAACAATCTGGCTTGCATAACCTCTTTCCCATTTCAAGTAATACGGCAGGGATTTTCTTCTGTTCGTTCGTTCGTTCGGACAGGAACATTTCCTATCAGCGAATGCACTTGCCATCAAGAGTTCTGGTAAACACATCCCAGTATTTCCGAAACACCAGCAGAGCCTGAATTCTCCAAATTTCTGTTCAGAGGTTGGCCTACTGCCCCAGAAAGAAGCCTTGTGACAAGAGGCATGGTCTAGAATCCACCTCCCCCAGTGCAGTATTAGGAATGATAGGTTTTCATTTAAGTTAATTTAAGTATAAAGCTAAGGGTTGCTAAGTTGGATTTTTAAATTTATTGCTGAATTTTAAAGTAACCCTCGTTACCCTATGTCACTGGTTCTAAAACCTGCCGTTTTCACATTTTAACGACTCTGACATTGGGATGCATCTTACGATCGCTTAGAGGGGGTGGCGGTTGTAACTGAGTTGTCACTTCAAATCTTGGCCGTTATTCCTGGTGGCCTGACAGGGCTCCTGCAGTTTCTCAATATTCGGTCAACAAACCATTTAAGGACTCTTTGAGGAAGGACTGTGCGGCCTGGATTGTATTTGAGGAAGGACTGTATCTTCCTTTGACATTTTGTGGTAAGGTTCAGAAACAAGCAGAACGGAAGTCTGCTCAGAGAAAAGAGACAATAGTCGAGCGTCTGTTTCTAAAGTTAGAGCACCACCCGCGTCTTGATGGTGCAGAGACTGTGCAGGGTAGAAAACACAGGGCTGCATGACTCAGACACAAAAAGTGATTCAGAAAAATTGGACTCTGTGTAGATGTTTCAAGAATTCCTTGATCATTTTATTTCACTCATGGCAATCTACTCCAGCAAACTGTAAACTCTCTGAAGTCAGTGGAAGGGTCAGGCCGTTGTCAGTTTTCTAGCTTTTTTTTTTTTTTTTTTTAAGATTTTATTTATTTATTTGACAGAGAGACACAGCAAGAGAGGGAACACGAGCAGGGGGAGTGGGAGAGGGAGAAGCAGGCTTCCCGCTGAGCAGGGAGCTGGATGCGGGGCTCGATCCCAGGACCCTGGGATCATGACCTGAGCCGAAGGCAGACGCTTAACAACTGAGCCACCCAGGCGCCCCGTCAGTTTTCTAGCTTTAAAGCCCAGCTTCCTGGCACCTGTCAGATGTTCAAGGAGTGGTTGTTGAATGAATAATAAATGCACAATGGAGGAAAAGAAGATGGTAAGACCAACTGTGGAAAAGAAAGGAAGTCTGAAGGCAACGTTATGAGTAAGGCTTAAAATGGACCTTGAGGGATGAACAGGAGCTCACAAATCGACAAGGAGAGAGAGGGTATATCAAGTATGTGTTAGCTAACAGAGCCCTGGAAAAGCAGGCTGTATTTGAGAAATCACAACTATCATTCAGATATTTGGAAAGCCAACAACAGAAATTGGTATAAATGAGACTGAAAAGGACATTCAGATCCTGAATGTTTTCAAGTACTTTGCTTTTTAAATTAGTGTGGACTTTATTTTTAGATCACTGACTTTAATCCTTTCTGACTTTTATCTCATGAGAGTCATTCTATTAAAAAGTTATCATCCAAGAGTGAAAAAGTAAAAGCTTGGTTTTTCCCAAAAGGAAATTTATATTTTCTAGCTTAACATTATTTTAGTCTAAATTTTTGGTATGCTCCTGGAGCAAATGTTTTTGTCATATTATAGAAAGTACACCCTGAATTGCTATGGTTTTGAAAGACAAAAAAAAATTCTTAATTATAAATTTCATTGCAACAATAACAGAGTATGAGGATTAAAAACACAGTAGGTAAGGATACGGATAGGCAGAGGATAGAGGATTTTTAGGGCCATGAAAATACTCTGTATGATGTTATATTGGTAGATATACGTCACTACCTATGTGTCCAAACCCGGAGAATGTATAAACTGTGGTAAACTGTGGACTTTGGGTGATGATGAAGTGCCGATGCAGGCTCATCCTTGGTAACACATGTCCCCCACTGGTGAGTGATGTTGATGATGGGGGACGCTGTGCATGTGTTGGGGGGGTACCTGGGAAATCTCCATACCTTCCTCTCAATGTTGTTGTAAACCTAAAACTGTTCCAAAAAACACAGCCTTAGAAAAACACATAGTATGATTGAGAAATAATATTTCGCTTATGATTAAAAGACACAGCCAGAAATAAACACTGTGTTAGCAGTACAAAACAGCATTACTGTGCTATTACCAGCCTGCGGTCCGGCACCGAGGCACCTTCTGGGAGACAAAAGCAGGGGATGGTGCAGTCACCCCTAGCCACGGTAGGCCCCACGTGCAGGCGGGTGAGGGTGAAGAAGCAGGACTTGGTGACAGTCCCACATGAGGCAGCCAGAAGCCATTTCCCATATGCTGCCCGTTCAGCTTTGAACACATGCCTTTCTGACTAATCCTCCAGCCAAGACAACTGGGAGCTGATAAAATCCAAAAACAAAACCCGTGAAGGCAACCGAAACGCCTCCAGATTTAGAAAGCAAGTTTATTTCTATGAAAAACAATTTCTGGGGTACTTTCCCACACATCATACAGAGTGTCTTCTCTGATGTGGATGCGCACAGGAGTGGCTGGGCAGGTGGGAACCCAGCTCAAGGGGTTGTGGCTGGAAGGGAGGGGAGGAAGAGCATCAGCTAAGCCAACGTGCCACATTTCAGATGCTTACAGGGACGAGTGGAGAAGGTCAGTCAGTGGCATAAATGTTTGAACTGACAGGGAGTCTTGTCTAAAATGAAATCCCTCCCTGGCTCATGGACTTCTTGAGCATAAGCACCCCACTTCTGGGCCACAGTGTGAGGCATTTGTGGGGGGTGACCTTCCTCACATCTGAGTCCTGTGAGTGGAGGAGGGGCCCCGGGTGGGCAGCAGGGGCAACAGTGAGCGACCAGAATCTCCCTGCCTCCAGGAAGGTCTCCGAGGCCTGGCGGGCCTGCCTGGCCCTCGTTGGGCCCACACCTGCACTAAATCCTCACCACTTCCTGGGGAAGCCTCACTCACCCCTTCTCACCATGTACTGACCAGCTTCTATTGCCAGTGACTTCTCCCAGCTGAAGTGGCTCATGGCTAGTCTCATGCTTATCAGTCGTTCGTGGACTATTTCTGGCCAGACCTTCCTGGAACTTTACCAGAAGACCCGGATCTCTCCATAAAAAAATTAAAAGGTAACTCTAAAGAAATGTATTCCAACCCAGATTTAAAATGATTTCACAAAAATTAATTAATTCATTAAATGAAATGGTTCCATTACAAATATTTCTAAAAGGCACTGTTATTATTTAATATGTCTCTGCCAGACAATGAGAGAAATACAGTCGCAGTAATGAATGTATGTGGTGCCATATTTATGCCAGTAACAGAAGCCAGACAGACCTCCCAGAGGCACACAGGGGATAGCTATGAGAAATCCGGGTCCTGTTCATTACTCTCCGATTGTAAAGGGAAATTATCTGTTCTGTTTTGATAAGAACTCCTATCACACATTACCAGAGCCTAAGTTGTAGTAATACATAATATTTACTGTGAAATTGATACACTTCCTTCTTTGTGAGAAGCAATGGCTATAATGAAACTTTAATTCATAGTTCACTCTAGAACCATAGGCAAGGACTTTACCCATAAATTCATTTATAGTGAATGAATGTCTCGAGTACCCAATATTCACCAGCACCTGAAACACCCCTTAGTCCTGCACAGTTGTTTTTTTCTAATTGTTATAATTGAAGTATAGTTGTCATACAATATTTTATTAGTTTCAGGTGAAAGAAGAGGTTGGGGGTGTGTGTGTGTATGTAGTGTGCGTATGTGTATATGTGGTGTGTATGTGTACGTAGTATGTGTGTTTGTATATGCGGGGTGTGTGTGTGTGTGTGTGCGCGTGTGTTAGTATGGAAGTAGACACCATGGGAAATTTATCAGCAGATACAGGCACCCAGAGTTAGCCAAAAGTAATCCATTCCTAAAAATCCAGCTAACAGATTTTCAGATAGTGGGAACCCAATCTCACATTTTCTAAATAGGAAAAGTAAGAATACACTTCTAATTTGCGTTAGTCCACTGAACTACGTATTTTCTAGTGTTTCAAAAATATTATCCTGTGCTCAGGTAGTAGAGTGAAGCTTTACAGGCCTAACAGTAGCTCCTAAGTTACCTTGATTTTCCCATGCAGGGAAAAACTAATACACCTGTGCCGGACCACACTTACGTCTTCTGTATATTTATGTCTTTCCATAGGCTTTATTGCTTCCAACTTTTCTTCTGCAGAAGGAAAGACTACTTGGGCTCGCCCTTTGCTTCATAGCCCGGCACATTTTTTCAGAAGGTGTTTTCACTTAATAATCTGGGGAAGATAAGAAGCAGCACTGTCCAGCATGTTTAAACAGCACACACGGGAGACGCAATGCTGCTTCCTGGGGCCAGAGCCTCGTCTTCTCCCAGGGACAGGGGGCAGCTCGAGCATTTTCACTGGCTCATGCCTGCCATTTCCGTTCAGAGGCTTACAGCTCCAATAGGAAAGGCAGGGCCACATTTGATAAATCCATGAAAAGTATTTGGAAGGGACAGTTGCGTTAGTGAAGAAGACCCAGCAAACCAGCAAAGTGAAGAAAGTTATTTCCTAAGGATTCCCGGTCTCCATGGAATTTTGAGACAAACTGCAGAGTGGCCTATGAATGATGGTCTCTGTGGAATTAGCCCGGGTTTCGCAGACGCCTACATCTGACTGTATTATTTTTAAAAAGATGGAGCATGAGGAGGATTTCCATTTGAAGGGCAAGAGAAAAACAGAAATCCAATGTTTGTTTGAATGAGAAATGGCTCTTTAATCATATCATTGCAGTGTTCAGAGAGGGAGAGGGAAAGATTCTTCTTTCTAGTTAATTATCATTTAATGGCCAGTAGATTATTTTGCATAAACTAATATGCAACACTATTTAAAATCTCCCAGTAGTATTGATTAATTAGTTCTCTTGTTTAAAGACTTTAATCACGCTATTTTTCAAAGAATAAATAAGAAGTGAACTTCGTGCAATGTGCTGACCATCAAGAAATCCCACATTATTTTAGGCAGAATGAGAGATGTCCTCACAGACCCCCCAGGGCTAGAGTAGCGCAGCGACCTTGGCCTTACCCTTTGATCTCAAGGCTTCTAATACCTTTGAGTCCGCGGTCACATCACTCACTAGCTTGATTTCGATATTTTGCGAAGTCAGTTGGAGCAACTTTTCGAAAAGACGTTGACCCTAGAAAAAAATATTCAGAGACGAGGAAAGTCAGAAAACCTACAGTATGCTCTTTTAAAAAAAATATAAATAAACTTATTAAAAATTAAAACTATTCATTCAAATTAAAAATTAAAACTATTCATTCAAATTTTAAAAGGCAACCACTTCAGCAGTTGATATTCATGGAAACTTCTTTCAAGAGAGTTCTAGAACCGGAGTAGTAACACGAACGCAGATTACATTATGTTTTCTCGAGTGCTGTGCGATTCAACAATTATTATAATCCCAAGTTCAATGCTACAGTGCAGATCTACCCTTCTCTTACTTTTCCATGGATTCTGATGTTATCTACATGTGAAGAGGAACCAGAGAATATTATACAGTTGTGTTTGGGCCCAGAGAGACCTGGATTCCACCTGGTTTTCCAATTTACAAGTTGTGCCTCTTCTTCTCACTAATCTCCAGCTTCTTCCTCAGTAGAACATAGATAAAATTAGCATTTACTTTAAAAGGTTTTTTTTTTGTGTGAGAATTAAAGGAATTAGTAGTAGGTAAGTATCCTTTCAGTGGAAGCTCTGATGGCTACTTATCAGGGATTTGCCTGAATTCACCTTCTGGTTTAAAACCCGTTTTACAGAAATCAACTAACACTCTGCCTAGCAATCTGTCATTCCTAGCACAACCCAAAAATGACTGGAATAAAAATACAAAATAAAACATAAAGGTTTTGCTTACATAAGATTTTCACAAGCATTAAATTTTTATAGAAAATTTTAATCTCCGGGAGACTCTGCGTAGAGGTAGGTCCTTAGCAATTACACCGTCTCAGGCTAGTGGACCCCAACCCTATCCTGTTTATTTTCCCTTGTGTGTGTTCACAGACTCCCTCTCCTTATCATAAAAGGAACTGGTCTTCATTTATTGATTTTTCAGATCTTTGTTATTCAGCCACAAACTCAAATGCCTTCCGGGGTCAGACAGGCAATAAGGCTTTGGTCTTAATGGCCCCCAGGTGGCAAAGTCTTATCCTGCTTTGATAAGAATGGACCATTAATAATGATTCGGTACAAAGGATGGTGGAGGGCATGGAGGATGTGCATGTAGCGCATGATTCCTGCACTTCAGCCTCAGAAAACAGAGGAGCCAAAGATCAAAGCCTAAGACTTTGGAAGGTAAGGAGAGCAAGCCAGCATGGCAATTCCTAGGGCCACATAGCAGGGGGGAGCGCCTGGCATAATCCAGCCCTGCACAGACAAAGCTCTGTCATCCCTGGGTACCGGAGGGGAGGGTGGGAGTTGCACCCCAAGGCAGGCACCAAAGCTTCCTTTTCCTTTAATTAAGTGTGGAAATCAAGGGTGCCCAAAGTGGAGCTCATGAGGTACTCTGCACCCAGAGCCTGGAGGCAGGCTCCCAGCAGAGCAGGTGCTCCGGGGAGGTGTGGAATGAGTGCAGCAGGCTGGTGTCCACTGCTCATTTAAAAGAGATGGGGGAGGGGTAGGCGAGAAAGAGAGAAACACTCAGGCAGAGGACAGAAGAAAGGAAACAGCAGCTGCCTTGCAGATTGCAGGGTCTACGTGGATTTCAAGTTTCCTGCAGGAGAGGGGAGGGCCCTGGCAGCCAGGGGCCTGGACACAGGCCGAGAGGGACCTCCAGGTGGCGGGGCGCTGTGGTTCTCCTGCGGGGTTATCGCCAACACGACCTTCCTTGTCAGCTCTCGTACCCCACCGACTTGCGTACTATAATCCTGTCACACACCCTTGGAGGCTTGGTGATGTCTGCATGGCCCAGATTTCTGGAGCCCAGCCTCGTGGTCATTCCACAGTCATGCAAACTGTTCACTGTTTGTATTCTTCCCCTTCACACAGAGAAATAGCTTATGTGCTTTGTGTTTCATGAGACCCCACCAGTAATGGGCCAGTATTTTTACACAAATGCATTTTTTTTTTTCTCTCTCTGTTAATATATTTCGCACCAATGAAACATAAGAGATCTTCTAACCTATCTGTATTTCTGGCTCTGTGCCTTAAATCGATTCCCACTATGTTATTTTTATAAGATTTAAAATGAAGACCAGAACTCTCAAACATGGATGAAAATAGAAACTCCCAAATTCACAGATACTGGCAGACTGTCATTAAATAAAGCTTATTTTTCCTATTAGTATGTGCTGATGACTTACACCAAGGATTTTTAAAATTGTTAATTATAGTGCTTACTGTAATGAACTTGGGCCTTGGGGGGAACTTCTCCCCTGTTTTCAGTATCTTACCTTCCTGTCTACACATTTTTGCTAAGACATTTGGAATGTAGTAACCAAGGTTTGAAACACCTACTCTATGCCGAGATCTGCAGTAAGGGCTAACTGCTTTCCGAGTTAAATACTCTCACTGTGTTTTCATAAAGGAATAAAAAGCCCCTTGGCTTTTAAACATCAGAAACTCTTGAACAACATGGGTTTGAACTGCATGGGTCTACTTATCTGCAGATTTTTTTCAATAAATTCGGTATAGTGCTGTAAATGTGTTTTTTCATCCTTATGATTTTCTTAACATTTTTTTCTTAGCTTACTTTAATGTACGTATAACATACAAAATATGTGTTAGTTGGCTATTTCTGTTATCAGTCAGGCCTCTGGTCAACAGGAGGCTCTTAGTATTAAGTTTTGGGGGAGTTGAAAGTTATATGCAGATTTTTGACTATGCAGCGGGTTGGCGCCCCATTCACCCCCGTGTTGCTCAAGGGTCAACTAATTTAAAAACTTGCCCTTCCTGGTGAGAAACATTAGGTAACATTTCAAACTTAAATAAATCATCTTGAAGACAGTCAGTGGCTGAGGCGTGTTGAGCAATTTAAGCCAATTAAGCCCAGGCAGCCTGCCTAGGGGTTGGAGTATGAAGTATTGAGGGGAACTAGTTAACCACCTAATACTTCCCCTCCTTCACCTAAAAGGAAGAAGCCACTAATAATCTGAAAAAGTCAAATATCGATGTATTTAAGGGGCCCAACAAGAGAGAAGATGCTTGAACGCACTGGGCACTTGATGATACAGGCTACTCGAGAAGACAGAGCTAGAGCTAAAACACAACGTAAGTACTCAAGGACAGACAAGTATGGCTGGGACTGACGCTCTATGACTTTATAATTAAATTAGAGGAATAATTAAAGAACAGCATGGCCACTGTTGAGACCCAAATTAGTGGTCTGGAAATCTAACAGGAGAAATATTTCAAAGCACACACATGCACGCACACACACACGAAAACATAAGGCTGATAAGGGAAGAAAGGGGTGATAGATAAATTGAGAATATATAACATGTGGCTAATAGATGTGTTGGAAGAAAACAAGAGGCAGAAAAAATAAGCTTTCAAGTAACAGAAGAGAAATCGTCCCACTTGAGGAAAGGCCCAAATCTACATGTTGAAAAGATAATTGAAGATGAAGGCAAATGTAATGTGGAAAGACATATTTAGGCACATTCTATGAAATCAATCCAACACCAAGGAGAAAGAGAAATTCTTACAAACTTCTGGCCAAAAACAAAACAAAAAGAGTTATGTCTTGAGCAAAATGGATCAGATGGGCATGGAGCCAGTGATCTGCAACACTAAGCCAGGACATGGTGGCCTCAGACTCTGGAAGAACAAACTCGAGCAAGGGAATGCTCTACCCAAAGACTTTACCTGCCAGGGTCAAAAAAGAGAAATATTTGCAGATGTATACACATTTAGAGACTATATTACCTACATGACCCATATGAGGAACATATTCGAGGAAAGACTCTAATCAAATAACACTACCCACCATTGAGGACAATGAAGGGCAGAAGAACAAGGGATGAGCAACAGGATATGGATATGTATTTGATGTACCTGATAAAGAAGGATTCTTGAAATAGAACAGACACAAGGGAAGTTCTACTGCTCTACTGAGAATCTATTACGTGATTCTCAATGGGAGGCGCTATTACCCAAAAGGGGCTGAGTTGGTTTGTGTGTGTGTGTATAAGTTACTCTTTTTATAAATAAAACACATATATACATACAAGAAATATGCAATGTATCTATGGTATTAAAATCTCATGGGGTGGCAGGTTTAGGAAAAAAATGTCTAAAAAGTCTCCCTTAGTAAGGTGACAATGAAGAGAAGGTTGGGAAACACTGACCTACAGCCAACAGGATAAAGAATCTCAGTAAAAATTAGAACGAGTTGGGAGGGCTTAAAAGTACTAGATGGGAAAGAGTAGGGCCTTATTCTGTTATGGCACAATTTATGAAGCAGTGACAGTTGCCAACTGGTATGTGCCAAACAACACAGCAGCTAAATATATAAAGCAAAAGCTAACAGTAATGAAATAAAACACTACCACAATATAATGCTTCAAAATAGGCCTCTCAGAAATGGGTAGATCTAATAAGGAATAAATTAGAATATATGAAAATTAAATAATATCAATAAACCTGATTATGTGTATACATTTATACATATTTCTCATTCTATATGTCAAATCCCTCAAAACAACTGTTTGTCCTTAGAACATTATAAAAATCTGTCCTGTAATGGCCATTAAGAAAACCCAAGAAAACCAGATGAAGGGAGATATTCTACCAGCTTCATTCTTTGCTCATAATCTAAGAAAATGAGAAACAGACCATTAACGTGTGACAGATAAAACAAATCATATCTACTTGAAAATTTAAAAACTCATTCTTAGATCATCTGTACATCACAGGAGAAAAGAAAAGTGAATTTCTGCATTCTCTAGAAAGCTATAAATAGTGGGGCACTTCATAGCAAAACCATGAAACGAAGCAATATCTGGTGTCAGAGAAATTTGTAAGTGGAAATGTCTTCAGTATTATAAAAAGCATAACATAAAATCACAGTAATCATATCCACAGGGTAGAGGCTCAGGAATGGATCAACAGATAAGGGAACTTAACAGAGAATCCAGAAATGGTGCACACACAATTATATCAATAACAAAGGTGCTATTTTAATTCAGTCTGAAAAAGATAAAGTGGTTTAATCTGGCACAAGTGAAAGGACCCCTATATTACACCATATAGAAAAATATGTTTGTTTTTTTTTTTTAATGTTTTTTTTAATTTATTTATTTGACAGAGAGAGACAGCAATAGAGGGAATACAAACAGGGGGAGTGGGAGAGGGAGAAGCAGGCTCCCCGCTGAGCAGGAGCCCGACGTGAGGCTCGATCCCAGGACCCCGGGATCATGACCTGAGCCGAAGGCAGACGCTTAACGACTGAGCCACCCAGGCGCCCCTAGAAAAATATGTTTTAAGCAGATTAAAAACATACCAATACTAGGGCACCCGGGTGGCTCAGTCAGTTAAGCGTTCAACTCTTGGTTTCAGCTCAGGTCATGATTTAGGGTCATGAGATCGAGCCCCACCTCAGGCTTCATGCTCAGTGGGGAGTCTGTTTGGGATTCTCTCTCTCCCTCTCCCTCTGTCCCTCCCCCACCACCCTGCTCACTCAAACTCTCTCTCTAAAATGAATAAATAAATCTTTAAAAAAACAAAAACAGGAGCACCTGGGTGGCTCAGTTGGTTAAGCATCTGCCTTCAGCTCAGGTCATGATCCCAGGGTCTTGAGACTTGGGATCAAGCCCCACATCAGGCTCCCTGCTCAGCAGGGAGTCTGCTTCTTCCTCTCCCTCTGCCCCTCCCCCTCCACCCATACTCTCTCTGGCTCTGCTCTCTCTCTCAAATAAATAAATAAAATCTTTAAAAAAACCCAACAAAAAAAAGCAAAAAAAAAAAAAAAAAAACCATACCAATACTTTCAAGAAAACCTGTGCAAATACAGGTATGTACAGTCATAGAGTAGGGAGAACTTTAACCCAGCTAGAGGAGGCTAAATAATGGCCCCAAAATGTCAGGTCCTAATCTGGAGCCCATAAATTTTACCTTATTTGGAAATAGGATCTTCAGAGGTATGATTAAATTAAAGATCTGGAGAGGAGATTATCCTGGATTATTTGAGAGGGCCCTAGATGCAATCAATGTACTTGTAGGAGAGGCACAGGGGATTGGACGCACCCAGGGGAGGCGGCCACGTGAAGACAGAGGAGAGCTACTTGAGGATGGCAGCCTTGAAGACTGGAGTGACACAGCAGCCAGTGACCCAAGGGGACACGGGCAGCCGCCGCACCCTGGAAGGGGTGAGAAGTGTATGCCCCCAGTAGTGGTGGCTGCTGGAGCCTCTGCGGGGAGCACTGCTCTGTGACACCCAGGTCTCAGCCCAGGGAAACGGATTCCAGACTTCTAACCTCCAGACCTGGGAGAGAATACATTTCTGTTGTTCTAAGCCACCTGTCTGTGGTACTTTGTGGCAGCGGCCACGAGACTAATACACAAGCTAGCTATGTAGAAGCAATAAAAGATACACAGTTACAAAAGATAAAAAAAAAATCCTATTGCAAAAGAGGCCACAAACTAGATGAAAAACAGTAAAATTCTGGAATAAATATTTGCCGTGCAGATGAGAAGGGGTTAGTAGATGTACTCTACCAAAATATATTAAAAGTTAGTAAGAAAAGACCAAAAGCCCAATCAAGTCTGGGCAAAGTGGGCTGGCAGACATGAAGAGATGCTTCACGTGTCAAGGGAAGCGCCACACAAAGCAACGCAGAGAGCTCTCTTTGTACTCAGGGAACTGGAAACAATTTATGAGTGGCAACCGTTACTCCTGTCAGCGATCACACCGCTGCCTTCCACTCAGGAATCGCACACCTAGAACGCTTCCCAAGTAACATAAGCACCAAAATGTGTGTGTGTGTGTGTGTGTGTGTGTGTGTGTGACTCTGTGTCTCAGGGATGCTGTTATCCCGCCTGTGCATATACATATACATGTACACACGTGTCTGTATGCGCACAGAAAAAGTTTAAATCGAACTTTCAAAGGGCTGATTAAAGATATTAAGCAATTGATGATGCAGTCATGAGAAAACAAGGCTAGGATTTATTTTAAGCCATGATGTCCTTTTAAAGCAATATACTTGCCTTAATTTTATCTTTAATTTATGATTTAAGAGACAAAACCACATATGCCTGGATCCCCTCTGGACTCAATTTCCTAGTTTACTTATTTAACCAATTAGTTCAATTATCTACAAGATTGATCTCTTACTTACTATATTTACTGAATTTGCTGAATTTTTTTTCCATTTAGAAAACAGTAAGTTTTTAAATTTTTTAAATTTTATTTACTTACTACACTTACTGAAATACATAAAGTTTGCCAGGGATATAAACAAAGACATATTACTTACTTGTATATTTGTCAGCATCAACTATTATTCTCAAATAAAAGGACACCCAGAACAGAGAGAAGGGTATTTTAAGCAATTTCATTCAACACATTTACTGGGTGCTTGCTAAGTGCCAGGGACCTTTGTAAGTGCTGGAGGTAAGTTAACGTAGTTAAATACAGCCCAGTGTGTCAGATGCCAGGGTGGAGGAGGTACAGGCCTGGGGACAATATAGCAGAGGCACTAATCACCCAGCCTAAGGCACACAGGGAAAGTCCCCCAAAGGAAGGGAGGAAAGAAAAAATGTTCCAGGCCTGAGAGCTAAGTAAGAGGTTCTTGTAAGCCTGGATGGAATTTGGACCCTGTCTGGAAAGCTCTGTGGATCTCTGAAGGATTTTACATAAGGAAGATCATAATTGAATTTCTGTTTTTCTGTTCTAAAAGAAACTTCTGGGGCACCTGGGTGGCTCAGTCGGTTAAGCATCCGACTCTTGGTTTTGGCTCACGTCATGGTTTCAGGGTTGTGAGACTGAGCCCCACGTCAGGCTCCACACTGGGCATGGAGCCTGCTTGAAGATGCTCTTCCTTTGCCCCTCCCCCAACTTGGGTGTGCTCTAAAATAAATAAATCATTAAAAAATTAAAAAAAAATTCTGACTACAAATTGGAGAAGGACTGGTACAGGTCAGGGCTGGAGGCTGAATGAACAATCAGGTTGGCGTGTGGTCTGGTGGGACAGAGTGGTGTCAGTGGCGATCAGAAAAATGGAAAGATCTCAGGCATTTATGAGAGAAGACAGTGATGAGCTCCATGGTGAGGCTTGGGCTCGAGGGAGACAGTAGAGCCGGTAAAGGTGGCCAGAGGCCCCAGCAGCTCTCTGGACATGTCTGTGGAACATGGAATTCCTCATCCAAAGAGAGAAGATGGTGGCCTACACCTGCGTTCACAAGCATCCTGAGGGCAGGGATCAGTCACAGCTTCGGGAAGTTGGGCAGTGCCACACATCCAGGAGCTTAGCAGAGAACACCTGCCTTGTGGGCAATGAGCAACAAGGATCACCTGCCTGACACCAGCCAGGAGGATCTGCTATGCAGGCCTGCAGGCCGCCAGTCCATTCATTAATCCAGGTTCCATCCCATTAAGGGGCTTAATTATTCTGAACAGTTACTCATCAAGGCCTTGCCTAATGACGGTTACCACAATTATGCACCCCATGGGGAGGAACACAGCCACCCCTGTCCAGGGCAGATAGATGAAGACAGATGAATGAGCTCATCCTGCCAATAAGAGGCCAGGAAATAGCAAGGAATTAATATCAGCAGCAGCATGTTTATAACAGAGACCTGGGCAGCTGGATTCCTACAGTAGCTGGAAAGTAGCTTTGGGGTAGCTCCAGCGTCCCCTCCGGCTGCAAAGGGCAGGTGGACAACGTCACCTTGGCGGCATGGTCAGCCATGTCTGGAAGCATGTGGATGGCACAGCTCGTCAGCATCCTCTGCTGCAGAAAAGGCAGATGTGATGGGCAAGGGAGGGCCACGAGACATATGCCAGGCACTCCAGCTCTTTCACAATCACTTGTTCTGAGTGGGCGGCGGGCCCCACACCGCATGAAGGCAGAATTCCTTCAGGTCCTCACTCCTCATGACCCCAGCTCCCCCTGCACGTAACCATGAGGGTGCCCTACATGCTCCCTGAAAATCCCACAGTCTTAAGAAAGCAGCTTAACCTCCTTAGCCTTCTGCCCCTCTTCTGAGAACTGATCCCAAGTTAATGAGCAAAAAGAAAATGTTTTGCACAAAAATATTTCCTGTAGCAGAATTTATTCAGAAAAAGAAAAATCAAAAATAGATAACATGTCCAATAGTAAAGAGTTGCATAAATTTAATCTACTACACTGGATATTATACGGCCAATTTAAAATAATGTTTAAAATGTTAAAATAATGTAAAGGTGCTTATGGTATAATATTAAGTTCAAAATTAAGATATAAATTTCTTTGTTTAATAAGAGCATATGTATGTAATTATGTATAAAATACCAAACTTAAAAAAAAAAGTTTTGTTGATGGTCACATGGATGATTGTGTTTTTCTAATCATTTCTCTGTAGATTCCAAATTTTCTATAGTGAGAAGCTATTACTATTATAATGAGAAAAAAATCCAACTTATGCTTTTTCAAAGAAAGTTGCAAAAACATAAATCGGCCAAAGGGAAATAGGAAGTGCAGCAAGAAGGTCTAGAGAGAAAACAAGCATTTAGGTGAGCAAAACTAAGATAAGAATATTTCAAGAAAAATCATTATTTAATCCAAATAATTGGGAAGAATATTTTTGGGTTCATGATTTATTCATGCCTATATGATTGGATTTAGAAAGAATCAAAGAGGTTAAACTCTTGCTAATCATAGCGCTTATGAGTTTATATCAGAATGATGATTTCCCTTGGAAATATACTGGAAAGCAAGCAAGAGCATAATTAGGATCGCTCAACAGATGGGGAAATAGAAGCACGGTGAAGCAGCAGGAATTTACCAAGAAAGAACAGCACTGAGGGAGAACCAGAAGCTACAGGAGCGAGAGAGCTCACTGAGCCACCAAGAGCCACGGGCAGCCTTCCCAGCCTGCTCACTGCCGGTTCCTATTGTTGCTCTATCATTCTCGTCATCCGTTTCTCCATCTCCTCCACTCAGAGTTCCTGGGTGGGTAGGGACCATTGCTTATTTGATTTTGCATCCTCAGCAAATAGCACAGTATCTTGCTAAATATTTTGCAACAAAGGCACATGCAACATCATTTCATGGCCACATTTCCATTGCAAGAATGCTAATTTGTAAGCTTCTGCTGAGTGTTGATCTTGTGGAACAGGGAAGAGATGCTATTTTGCAAGAAGGAGACCCCTTTCCATCAGGTTATGCTATTTTCATGCTGACACTGCACACCAGGAGCTTGACTGAAATAATATTTAGCCTAGAGATGTGAGGGCTGAAGAGGAATCCACCATTTCAAATCCCAAAGCAATCATTGGGCTCCCTTCTCTTCTGAGCCACATGCTAGACAATAAAGCTACAGCAATAAATGTGACACACACCCCAGAGTCCAGGAAGATGTGGAATATTCCAGTAGAAGTTGCCACCTTTTTATATCATCACTGAGAGAACAAGTGGGACAAACAGGGTTAAACTGAAACAGGGAAAACTGGGTCCACAAACCGGATGGGAAGGGACCAGTGTGGGCCTGCCATGAAATCTATAAGAATCAAACACCTTATTAGACTGGGGTGGTTTTAAGCAGAGATACTCAATCCTGGCTGCTAAGTCATTTTTTTTAAAGGTATCAAAGCCTGACCCCTCTCCAGATACTCTAATTTAGGTGTTTGGGGGTGGCCTGGGCATCAGTATATTCTAGGAGCTCCCCTGGTGATTCTGACAGGTAGTCATGGTTGAAAACCACCCTCCTGAGAACGGAGGGTGAGAATCTACCTGAAAGTATGCACATTTCCCTTTTTTATTCCTTCACCTAAACCCTGAAGAACAGCCTAAATTAGTATCCTGAACCTCCTTTAAGGGAAGTTGAGAACTTGATGGACAGCTTAAAATTACTCCTGCTCTCAGATTACATAGAAAGCGAGGGTCCACTAAGTAAATTTGAAACTCGATGTCCTGCACCAGAAAAACAAAAATAAAAATGAAAACAGCAACTCTCTTTTATGAGCTCCATTATCTGTTGTTTTATAAACATTATCTAAATCCGATTTACAAAGTCATCAAGGAGACTGGCATTATTATACCCATTTTATAGAAGAGTTAACTGAGGATCAGATGGGTTATGACATTTGCCCAATGTGGCCACAACTACTAAACTACAGGTAACATCAGACACGTTTGGTGCCAAATCCTGTGATCCTCCCACTGGAGTCTGGGCCTCCTGAAGAATGCTGATTGTGTGCCTTTTCTACAAAACCAAACTCTGAGAACAGAAAATAAACAAAAAAATTGAATTCTAAATTAAGCCAACTAACAGAGCATTAGTATGCATCCTAATTTTGTTTTCATTAATTTATACATATTTTATTTTTCCCTATATCCCTGTAAAAAAAAAAAAAACCCAAAACAGGAAGTTGGCCATCATATAGTAGAAATGCATGCAAGCCCCCAGATCCACATCAAATAAAGGATGAAATGTGTGTTTTTCAGGTTGTGACAGAATATTCCATTTTCTCTGGCTGCCTCACACCAACCTACTAATTACAATGCACCAACCTCTTAATTGCAACTGGCTCAAAGAATTTCAATTACTTAAAGAATCCAATCTCCACCAACCATGCTCATCTCCTTTCAGGCAAAATGAAAAGCAGGAATGTTGTGATTTTTTCCTAGACTACAAAAAAATTCAGCAAAAAAAGAAATTCCAATTAAATATTATGATGAGGCTGCAAAATTATTGGGTACTTTTCTCAGACTTCTACATGAGAATGACACAGGCAAAAACAGGATTCTCCTGGTTCCAGAAATACTCCTGTTTTGCAAAGTGGACGCTGACTGTCTACATGATGAATGAATGAATGAAGTCTCCTTCAATACTTGGGGAGGGAATGGACCCACTTTGGAACAGAAGGGGTGGGAAAAAAAGGAAGAATGGAAAAGATGTGGGGAGCACAGAACCCTAGCTGACCCCTCCAGATAGCAGGTTTCCTAGGAGGGCTTGAATCATACAGTGATTCTAATAGAAAATGTTAATAATACCATTTATGAATCAGCCGTGAACATCTGTGTTCATAGCCATCTATGAAACAAGTGGGACAAGGAAGAGGTTTCTAAGTTAGGTAAATCAAAAGCCCTTGGTTGTTGGTTACCTACATCTGCAGTCAGGAAGAATATTGCTAGCAAGGAATGAGCAGGCTACAGGATGGACCAACTGAGTCACACTCGGATGCAAAAGCCTGGCCCAGACTGCAGAAAGTGTCCCATCAACATCAAGGTGAGAGCTCTCAATGTTGCCTGGGTGTAGGGGTCTTCAATTTAAAACCAAAACAAAGAGCAGAAAACCAACCAATTGACCAATCAACAAAAATCAGAAGTGGCTATAGGTTTGAGAAGACCACATGACTTCCTGTGGATTCAAGATTCAAGATATCAGTTGTCCAAGATATGTGTGTGTTCGGGCACACATGTGGGTGTAAATGAGCAGAGGGGTGAAAGCAAGACTCTGTGAGGGTGTGTGTTTGTATAAGGATTCGTACTTAATAAATGAAATTCACAATTGTATATATAAAGATAATTTGCATAATCCTTCTTATCTACCCAGAGCTTCACATTTTTAGAAACTATTTCTCTTTTAATTTGATGTAACCATCCCAGTTTCCAGCAGAGCGTAAAGCATATAATAAGAACTCATTATTTGTTAGTAAAATAAAACTGATTTGAACTAGAGTTGCAGTGTGCACACAAATAACATTCGTGATTCTAACAAACACATAATAAAAAGGCCAAACACTGCTATACTCTTCACATACATTAACTAGTATGATCTACACAACAACCTACAAGGTAGGCTCTGTGACCCTGGTGTTGTTGATGAGGAATTCAAGGCCTACAGAGTTCAGCCTCTCACTTGAGGTCACACAGCGGATAAGTAGATAAAAAGGAACCCAAACCCCTCCCTCCTCACTCACCTTTGCAGTCTGCCTACCACCTACTGTGTAGAGACAGGATCCTGGCTTGTACTCTCCCAAACTACCCTTGGCTCACCAAACTTCCATTCGTGTTACTCACTAGCGTGTTACTCATTGAGCGAATACCACTACGTTTTTAAAATCCTGATTTTTCAAAATTAATTGTGATGTACCATCAACTGGCAAACATGACTCAAGGTAGACAAGTAACTAATTGATTTCATATAAATGCATCTCAAAGATTCAGTTGCTGCAGCTCATTAATTATTTCCTTTGGTTTCTGACAGCAAACTCACAGAGAACAGGGGGTTTTTTTTGTTTTTTTTTTTTTGTTTTTCCCAAAGAATCAGGTAGCTCTAAAATCATCAAATCACATTTCCTGGCTTTTCCTGAACAGTCTTGATTTCATAAATCCCCATCATCTTATCCCATAAATTAGCAATCACACTGTCCTAGAAATTTCAGTATTTCAGGGTCTAAACTCATCATCTGGATAGAAAGAAACAAAAATCCTTTGTTCGACCACATATTTTGATTACATTTTAAAATATGGTAACCAAGGAACCATAGAGCTCACTAGCCCTTGACATGGCTTTCACACAGAGGAAAGTCACTGACCAGTTTCTTTTCACACAGAAGGAAACAAACACAATACTAGTGCAACGTGGAAAAGACAAGAGGAGTTTTTCAAGGTAGGAATTAAAACAGCAACCTCTTAGAACTACAGATTAAAAATGCATTTTAATGAACATGTTTATACACACACGCACAAGTCCAACATTCATCATCCTGTGGATAATGACCATCACTCACTCTGATGAAATTGTTTCTCATCCAAAGAAGACACAGATGTCATGTGCCATGTTGATCTGTGTCTCTTTTCTGCTGAGCTGGGGCCCACCTGCCACTCGCTGACCATTTCTCAGTGCATTTTGTTTACAGTTGTATAATAAGTAGATGGGCCGAATCTCAGTTATGGTTCCTGATTATCTATGTGTCACGTATGGTTTTCATGTAGGACTTTTCAGACTCTGTTGGTTTAGAAGTAAATACCGTGTTTGACTCTTTTACTCCTCAAAATAAAACTCTTTTAAAAAATATATTCATAGAAAATAAGCTGTGAACCTTGGCCAATTTTCATTATATTGGAACATCTTTAAAAAATTTTAAATTTGTTCATTTGGGTTATCAGGGCATGAATATTTTTCTTAACATTTTTTGTTTGTTTTTAGTGCAATAAGCCAATCAGTCAGTGACTACATCCCAATATTTGTAAGGTCTTGGTAAAAATAAAAGCATGCTCACAGGTCCAAAGATTGGTCCCCCAAATTCTGAAATGAATTTTTTTTTGGCCAATATAGTTATATTTAGGACACTGCATTTTCTATTCTCAAGATAGTGTTTATAAAGTACAATGTTATTTCCTTTCCCTGCACACATATTCCATATTCACATATCAAGAATGCCCCATTATTTACTATAGCAGCTCAACTTTAAAACTGCCATGGGAATTTGCTACAAATTTGGATCCTTTAGTGTTTTGTGTGGAACAATGCTAAATATTGAATCCAGAGTCTCGAATATCCTATTGCATTTGAAAGATAAGATCAGGTAAAACTTAAATAGGCATTCAGCTAGTACCTTCTTTTTTTTTAGGAATGGTAAAACTTAGTGGCCTGAAGAGAACAGAATCCAGGGTCCTTACATTGTACCTCAAGAGAAAAAGTTGGCAGTAAGGACCCGCTTTCGGGACACGGGTTCCTTGCCCTATTCCCGACCTCTGCACCATTACCCTCCACTGGTAGGATGGAGGGGAGGACAGAAGGGAACCAGCTTCTTTCAAAATAATCTTTAAAATCCAAGACATGTGGTACTTAGACAAGTTCTCCTGGGTCCCTTTGCAAATACTGCTCTAGAGGTGGAGGGCGGCATGAGGGAAGATGGGACATGGAGCCAATCAGGCACCAAGCACCATTTCTATTCCATAGACTTGCTCTCTCTTTACTTTTATGTATTTGTTTTTCTTTTAAGATTTTCCTATTCATCCTAGTGCAACAGATTCAACTCTGCTAGGATGTCAGCTCCATGAAGGAAGGGATCTTGAGTTTGTGCAATATTTGATGGCTTGCTTTCGTCATTTGGCCCTTGACAGGGTCAAATGTGATCAGGTAAAACACTCTGAAAGCATGAATTCCTTGCAAATGTTATTAATCTAAGAACTGCCCTTTCATTTATGCTTTTTATCTCAAGGCTGATGCTTGGGTTGACTCACCAGCACACAAACCTGTTTGTAGACTCCTATTTCCTGGTGTGGCTTGTAAGTTCTAGAAGTCTGGTGCCCACATAAAATGCTAGCACTTCTGTGGGACAGAGGCAGGCCAGGCAGACATTCTAACTTGTATCACCTTGGTTTTTGTTGTTTTCTCACTTGTTTTTTTTTAAAAACTGAAGTATAGTTGATATATTAGTTTCAGGTGATCACACGGTGATTCAACAATTCTACACATTATGCAGTGCTCACCATGATAAGTCTAGTACCATCCGTCACCACACAATTATTACAATGTTATTGACTATATTCCCTACGCTGTACTTTATATCCCCATGACTTCTTGATTTTATAACTGCAAGTCTGTACCTCTTAGTCCCCTTCACCTATTTTGCCCATCCCCCCACCTTAAAGCCCATAGTCCAAACCTGGTGTTCGACCAGTGGAGACTGATTGCACAGGGTTTCTCAGCATCATCACTTGGCCACCAACGGACCAGACCAGAGGAAGAGGAGAACATTCACTACGATGCTGAGGGCAGAACCCTCCAAACAGTGCTGTGAGCCTCACTGGTCCCCATTCCACACAGGGTGTGGTACTCATGGCCGAAAACAGGCAGGGATGGCTAGTCCCCAGATCACTCTCATAGCCTGCCTGAATCCACTTACTGTGCAAGCAGGTGAAGCCCGGCGCTCCTTCCTGTCTGTGCATGCAGAGCTCTCCTCAGGAAGACGCAGGAAATTACATCCAGCAATCTGCAGAAACCGACTGCTTTTAATCTACAAGGCTCCCTGTGCTGTGAGAGATCCGAGAGGCAGCAAAGAGGCATCTCTTTGGCAGGAGCACTATGACTCCCCCAGAAGACATCAGTTCTAACTGGGGTGTCCTCCTAAAGGGGTGCTGTGTGAGTTCAATCACAGCCAGGTTATTGGCAGTAAATTGAAAGACTCCACTGTTGCCAGGAGGCCGGTTGTTGGAGTGACCTGAACTAAGCTTCCAGGCATAGTCTTCTTTCCCCGTGAGTAATGCCCACCTTAATGCCGTCTGAGGTCATGTGACCAGCTAATATTCTCTCCTTGACCAAGCTCCAGCCGGGCTCCTCTGAGCCCTCTTCTTCCCCAGGCTCAACCTTGTCTTATAAAAACTGCAGACTCTCAGCACAAATTACTTCATCCACCCCACCTGGCTCCCTCCTCACCTCCCTCATTAAAAGGCTTGAACAAAATGCTAACAGTTTCAACAGTTCAAGGCCCCATACCCAGGATGATCCTGCCCCATTAACACACCTGCTTCAGAAGGCTCAAGATTGCCAAAAGAATTTGCTGTTTGTTCCTGCCAACACCTGACGAGAAGTCCCCTGTCTCCCAGTCTCTGTGGGAGGGTAGGAACCTAGCTTTGACAAGCGCCACTTAGCAAACCCCAGATGGGCTTCCTATGGACCAAACCCCTCTCCCCACTTTTTATAAACTTCTACTTCCCTGGTCCTATTTAAGTGCCCACAGTCCCCCACCTCCCTCATTCTCCCTAAAAAATGCTCCATCATCTCTGTACAAATCTGAGTTCAGTTCAGTTCACTCGGACCCTCTTCCCTATTGCAGAAATATATTCCTGATTTAAATCTGTCCTTAGAACTTTAACCAGTGTCTGGCTTTGTCTCTGTTTGACACAAGCCATTCAACAACTACTTAGCAAATACTTACTGAGCACCTCGTACATGCCTAGCACCATGCTTGCCTCTGTTATTCAAAGCAGACTCAGAACCTCATTCACGCTCCATGAGTAGAACTGAATACTGACCATGAGCCATGACACAGCCTTTCTCTGATCCATCTTCAACCCGATAGTGTGAACGCCTAGGAGGGTTTGCTGGGCTTGTAGAACAAGAGGGCTGAATGGGGTAGTTCAGAACTTTTCAAATGTTTCTGCGCATACAAATCAGCTGGGGATCTTATTGAAATGGAGATCCTGAATCAGGTAGGGCTGGGTGGGTCCTGAGATTCTGCATTTCTTATAAGCTCCCAGGGAAAAAAGATGCTTCTGGTCCCAGGGCCAAACTTTGAGTAGTGACAGTTTAGCTCACACCTGAAGGATTAGAGTGAAAGGTCAGGTTAAAAGCAAGGAGAGGCCAGGGGTCCTCAGGTGGCTTCTGAGAATCATGTCCATTTAACACTACCCATCCAGGGACTCTACATTACCTATAGAGACATGTGAGCACCCCTGTTCCACTGGTTTGAACCACCATGGACCAGTCCCCAGAGCTGGCCAAGACTACCAGATGCTCCGCTTATTGCCTCAGTCCCAGAATCACCCTGAATCCTGCAAATGGATTTAATGGGCAGCCCTGGAGAATGCTGTAGGTTCCCTGGGACCTCCAAGCCTCATCAACTCCCAGCCTAGATTGATTACAGAAATCCTGGAAGCCAACCAGGGTTGAGGGCAGGCTCAGAGAGAAATAGTAGCCTCTGGGAAAAATAAAGCCAGTTAGCAAAGATCATTTTGTAGTTGGGGAGAAAAATCCATCATTCCGGGGGCACAGCATTTCAGAAAAGAGTTCAACTATGTCACCAAGCCCAAGAGTAAACGCCAATCTGCCCACTGTGTGCTTGATACCCTCAGCTCTTCAGGGGTGCCCACGATGTTGACAGCCTGGGGCTCACACAGCATGGATGCCTGTGCTGGTCTGGGCCTCAGCATACCAGCATGGCTCAGCAGGTCAAACGAAAGCTTGTAGTTCCTGCTCAATTCAGTGGCTATGAGCTGGTCTTGTCCAGAACAAAGGAAAGACAACTTGAATTATCTCTTGCTCACACCATCAAACCTGCTATAGAAAATTGTTTCCAAAGTTTGCTGCCAACAATTTCCCTTTCCTGAACTGGCATGCTTCTGCTAGAATCTCTTGCCCCTCCCCTGGATGTGGACTGCTGACCTTGTGAACTTGCTCTGACTAACAAAATGTGGCCAAAGTCATGTTCTAGGAGCCCAGGAATTCAGAGGTCCTGCAATTTTCACTTTTGCCCTCTTGGGATCCAGCTGCCCGGTAGAAAGCCAGGGTTAGATTATTGAGTGATGAGTGTCCACTTGGGGAGAACAAGAGCTGACCAGCCCCCAGACAGTCCAGATCCAGCCACTGTCCCAGCCAAACACAACCACCTGAGAGATCCCAGCCAACACTATTGGAGCAAAAAGCTGTGCATCCTGTTCCTGGGATCACAGGAAATAATACTAAGTTTTGGAGTTGTTTGTTTCACCACAACAGATAACTGAAATAACCCATTGACTAATGGGTTTGTGGACCTGGCTAAGGAGATTATTCAGGCAGGTTATCAAAGCGTTAGTGGTATATGGGCAGAAGCGCTGTTCTGTTTTCATGCAGAAGTTTGAGAAAATGTAGAGAATCTAGAAGAGTCGCTCGATTCAGCAAATACTCTCCAAGTCAGAAATGGCCTCAGGGTACAGATGAAATGACAGACACGGCAGTAAGATTCTTCGTCAAGATCTCAGAAAGACCGAAAGTGGTGGGCAGTTCACAGGCCCCCTCAGCCAGCCAAAGAGCTCCCGGCAACTTTCTAAGGGACAGGTCCTGAAGCAGCCTGAATCACAGTCCAAAGTAGAGAAGACCCACCGCCAAGTGTTTGGCATCAGGGTTTTTGCTAACAGAGTGGTTTATGATTGGATACAGATTAAGTCTACAAAGGTTGAAGGGGTTATATCATTTTGATCTAAAAAAAAAAGGAACAGAGATGCTTTAAAATGAACAGAGGTCTCTGGGGCCTCAGATTCTACTAGCAGGAAGTCAACTAAGAAAGTTGGAAGCAAACACAGGCTATTTCTTATGGAAGAGAAAGAACAATACAGAGGGGAGCAAAGAGCTTCTGAGAACCACAGATTAGGAAAGCGCCCCCAGGGAGCAGAACTAGATCCGAGCCCAGCAGCATGCCCTGTTCTCTGAGCTTGGAAGCCTTACGGAGTGGGTCAGGCTGGATTTCAAAACTGCTATGGGCTCAGGACTGGTCTGTGCTCTCCATCCCCCACCCCCACCACTTAAACAAAGGTATCTGCTGTAGTTACCTTATCACTGCCTCCCCGTTATAGGTTGGGAGTGTGTGTCGGGAGGCATATGACTTGTCTTCTAGTTCACAGGTTTCTAAATCAAGAGAAGCCCATATGAGGAGCCTCATCCTGATCCAGACCTGATGCAGATGAGGAGATCCTGAACTTCGAGACTTTGCTGTAATGGGGGTGCGTACTTCATATGTGGAAGAGATATGGATTGCTATGGCCAGAATGGACTGTGTTATATAATTTCCAAAGATGCCTGCCAACAATCTTCCTTATTCCCGTATAGATGCCACTCCTCCCATCTTGGATTGTGACTTGCTTAGAGCAATAGAATAGGGTGGAAGCAGCTGTGATCCCAGAGCCCAAATCTTAAAAGGCCTCATACTTTCTGCTTTTGGCTTTTATGATATAACCTCCCCTTAAAGTATTCAGGCTCATTTATTGAATGACGAGAGACATATGCAGAGAGAGGCCCAGACATTCCAGCCACCCCAAACAACACTATGTGGATCAGAGACGAGTTCTCTCTGCTAAACCCCACCCAGAATCATGACCAAATGATTATTATTTTTGATCCCACTAAGTTTTGGAATGATCTATGCAGCAGCAAATACCTGACCTACCTGCGTAAACAGGAGAGGCAGAAAAGTGCAGAACACAATTAGTAAATTTATTTTCTTCCTCAGCACAGCCTTTGTGGGTTTTGTTTGTTTGTTTTTATCTATTTTCTGGTATCCTTTGATTTTAAAATAGTACAACTGAATAAAAGATTTCAAAGCACCAATGAAGTAGTGATTGTAGGCTTAATGCCAATACATTTTATATATGACAAAACTGATTTTATCCTTGACCAGATAGGATGTGTAAGTGCAGGCCAGTGGTCATATACTTGGGTAGAACAGCCTGGGTGGCTCAGCGCTATTGTGGTCGTTACGACACAAAATAACAAGAAATAAAACAAAAAACTCCCAGAGATGACCAGAATCACCTTCCTATCTCCACAACATTTCATTCAGAATTCATTTATATCATTTCATCAGATTTCTAAAAGCTGTTCTTGTAATTAGCTCATTTCTCTCTCCTCTTCAGTCAAATAGGACACAGCCAAGAATATACAACTATACTGTGAAGTTTGATTCCACTATTAAAGAAAAAAGTTGGCTCTGGATCCTCAAGGCGAATCATGACACCCATTAACCAAATAAATGCCTCAGCAAGCAAGCATGGGGTTCACTCTACAAGCATGCAGGTGGAGCAAAGCAGAATTCTGGGGTGTGCTGTCCACAGATACCATGGCGTGAATGGCGCCCTCTGAAGTGGTCCAAATCAGCAATGCTGTTGGAGAGCCTACCATATGCACAGATGAAACATGAGTTTACCCTTGAAAACCTGGCATTCTAGCAGGAGCTGAGCGACACATGATCAACAATGGCACATACACATGAATGTAATGATGTACAGGTACTGTGGGTGGAGGTAGACTAAAAAAAAGACCTTGAACTCAAGAAGTGAAGGCCAGAACCCAAAGGCGTGGAAGATGCACATAAGTAAAATCATCACACACACAGAAGATGCAGCTTACCTGACATGCTGATGGATGACTGTGGTTGAGATCCCAATGGGAAGACACTATGTCAACAGACTTTTTGGCCATGTTGAGTAAGTTCATCCAGCCTTGGAAAAGTGATAAGTGAAATGGTGCGTTTTCTGAATAGTTAAGGCCTTCAGGAATATTTTCCACCAGGGCAATTCTTAGAAAAGATTTTGAAAAACAAACAAACAAAATCTAGTCAAATTTGAAGCCACAGATCTTTATACATGCATACAGAGACATCTGGAACATACTCTTTACTCTTTTTGAATATATATGTTCCTCATTATTTACATTTTCCACCAAAGGTCTCTTATATTTCCCCTCTGCTAACCTTCCCAGTTCTGAGAGTTTAGATGCTCTGGTTTTCCCCAGATTTGCTCATATTTCAGAAAATCATAGTATATGTTCCTAATGTCCAGTTTCAAACCAGCCTTGAAAGAAAAATTCAGAGCTTCCTACACAAGCATCTTCCTCTAGTAATACATTCCTTTCTTCCTATAGTAATGCAATTCTTATATACAATAGCACTTCTGTGAGCTACTTTAGGCCATAAGTTACGTTTTGCATACCTCCAGTTTCTAGGACAATGTTGGGCGTATATAGAACTAACTTAGAAACTGAAATATTATGAGTTTTTTTACTACTAGAAAATAAAAATAGTACATACTATTATTATTGCTTAACATCTATTGATGCTTTGCAGCCAAAAGCATAAAATGATATGAGGAAATATTTAAAACCTACCTGTTGCAGGGTTTTGGTAAAGTGGGAGATAAAGAATGGATAAAATAATCACAATAATCAAACCTTAAATAAAATACAACAAAAGTATCCCAATGAATGTATTTTGTCTTTTGATACTTCCTTGTATATTGACAACACATACACTGCCCCTGGCCCAGCTGGGTATGGAGGTGAAGACTGTATGGTTTTTCCCTCCAAAGTTAGCCAGGGGACACATAATGTTTTATTAAAGGAATGAATTATTTTTTTCCCCAGTTTTGGAAATGTAAATTCTCCTGTAACTCTTCATGGAAAACTGCACACCTGTAAATGCTTCCAGAACAGAGATCCGTTTCATTCACAGCTATGCCTCCCTAGTGCTGGATACATAATAGGGCTCAAGAAATACTACAGAATGAATTTCAGCTTTCAACACGGAACCCAGCACTCCGCACTAAAATTGTTAGCTGTTTCTCCTAATGAGACTTGTCCCATTTAGCACTTTTAGAAACAAAAGCAATAGTCTTGGTAAAATGTTCTTGTGCATTTGATGACTATCGCAGCCAGAATGGGGTTGGGTATGTGACCCAGAGACATCCACAATTTGGGGATCTGATCACCCTACCACCATCTACAATCAAGTTTAACATTTGCTGAGGTCTGATAAGCACAGGACAGGCAGCACGGAAATGACTGTGACAAATCTCCCTAGTCCTCTGGAATTTATAATTCAGAGAGACAGCCTATCTCATACATAATAATTCAAACAGGAGGTAGACTCCACGCAATGGTGAAACGGGAGTAAGAAGTTCAACTAGATAGATAATGCATCATCCGAAGTACCACTGTGCATGGGCAGGAAGGAGAGATTGATTCTGGTTGGGGTTTGGGGCTTGGGGGCATGTGGAATTGGGTGGATGTGGGACTTGAAATGCATCTATGGGTGAGCTGGAAGAGACAGGAGTTCTAGGTAGAGGAAGGAGCCTGCCCAATGGTGTCCTCGGCTATTTATGAGGTGAGCCCAGGAGGGGGTGAGGTGGGAGGGACAGGAGCTTGCCTTGGCAGAGAGGGCAGACAGCACCAGGAGGGACCACACTGTGGCTGTAAGCCAGGAAGAGGAGCTTGGGCTTCGTTTGGTGCATTTGGGAGCAGCCAAGTTTGCCAGGGGCTCACCTGCAGGCACATTGCATGCCACCGGAAGGAGAAAAGGAGACCCGGAAATGAAACACCGGTGGAGAGTGGACATGACTGTGCCAGCTCAGGAAGGAAAACAAGAAGTCTGAGTTCAATCAGTGCGAATAAAAAGAGGTGTGCAGGCAACACTGTTTTAGGAAAGAAATCTGAAAAGATTTAGTGTTTGATGGGCTTGAGGAGAAGGTGAAGGAAGATCGGGCAGGAGTCAAGGGTGACAGATTTTCCTGCAGGGTCGACACATCGTCTCTTAAGAGGGCGACCATAACCATCTCTCACGGTTTCCTTGCATGGATTCTTGCCCCTCCCAACCACGTTCCATACTGTACTTGTGTTAATCATTTAAGAATGCAAACCTGGGCGCCTGGGTGGCTCAGTTGGTTAAGCGACTGCCTTCGGCTCAGGTCATGATCCTGGAGTCCCGGGATCGAGTCCCGCATCGGGCTCCCTGCTCGGCGGGGAGTCTGCTTCTCCCTCTGACCCTCCCCCCTCTCATGTGCTCTCTCTGTCTCATTCTCTCTCTCTCAAATAAATAAATAAAATCTTTAAAAAAAAAAAAAAAAAAAAAAAAAAGAATGCAAACCTAAGCACTCTGCTGCTTGATGAACACCTCCTATGGGCTTCCCCACTGTCCTTAGGATGATGTCCCCCCAACCCCCTAAGATGGTTGGCAAGTGTGTACCAGTCTAGTCCTGCCTCCTCGTAGCCTCACTGAACTCAAACACCCTCTTTCAATTTTACACCAAAGCACACCAGACATCTTTTGCTCCTTCCCTGCTATTTTCTCCAGACTTTGGCATTTCGTGCGGATCTTCCCAATCACCATTCCTACACTACTACCTCTCAATTAACTTATAAGGTCCTAATTTAAACATTACTTCTTCTGAGAGACTTCCCTAACTCCCCAACTAGGCTAGCTCTCCCTTATTACCAAGCCCTGCATGACCTGTTACTCCCCCTCCATCCTATTCCCTCTCTTGAAATTATTTGTTCAAGGCTGACTTTCCCTGATAGGTTATGGGGTGCAGGAAGGCAGGGACCAGCTCCACTGGCTCAGTATTGTAGCCGTAGTGTGTAACCTATTGTTCAGGGCACAGGAAGTATCCAAAGAATCTCTGCTGAGTTTCCCTGAAATCAGAACTACTGGAAAGATGGGGGGGTGGGGTCTACAAAACAGACAAGGAACATGGGAAAGGAGGTAGACCAAGGGTTGGGAGAGATCATCAAGGGGGAGAAATGAAGAGAAAACTAGCCTAAAGCCTAACATGGGGGGCACGCCTACATTTCTCTGGTTGGTAGAGTGTGAAACAGATAGGGATTCAGAAGGGACCAACACAGACGCAGGGAGGCAAGAGACATCCAGGAGAATGCAGTGTTTGGGAGGCCAAGGTGAGACGAGGTTAAAAAGGTGGAGAGAGGGGAATTTTTAAAATCTACTTCATAACCTTTGACAGAGGTTGAAGTTGGATATTTTTAACTTCTATCCACATTTAAAGCCCAATTATCTGAGTTAATAGAAGCGTGAGGGGAAGACCCCAGGTAACGAGCAGTTTCAGCCTCCCCTATAAGACTGTATATATATATTTTTAAAGATTCATCCATTTATTTTAGAGAGAGACAGAGAGCAGGGGAAAGGGCAGAGGAAGAGGGAGAGGGAGAGAATCCTCAAGCAGACTCCACGCTGAGTGCAGACCCTGACATGGGGTTCGATCCCAGAACCCTGAGATCCATGACCTGACCCAAAACCAAGAGGCAGATGCTCAACCGACTGAGCCACCCAGGTTCCCCTAGAGGCTATATTTAGAAATAAAACCAGAGAGAATCCCTCCAACAAACAAAACCAAAACACAACAGCTGCTGACAAAGAGAAGGGACTAGCTTCAATTTCACTTCAGTTTAACAGGGGTGCTGAGGAAGACAAGAGGAGACTCAAGAAGCCCAGACAAATGGAACAGACGGGATGAGGGATGTGGAGTAACTGCCCACCTGTCCCTGGCTCTGCTCCATCACTTTCCACATGGTGCGCCCTGCGGCTCCTGGCAGGCAGACAAAAGAGGATTTCCAATCTCTTCTAGAAATCTTTAGACCAGGTGTTCTTACCGTTGGATCCTTGGATAGAATTCACAGGACTCTCTGAGCTTGATCTTTACTTTCCCTGCTCTCTAACTGAAATTTAACATTCTCTTCAGTTGCGAAAACAGGCAAAACCCCACAGGAATACTAGAAGCACTTGTGAGTCCATCACCAGGGAGAATCTGGTACAGTTACTGCCAACATCTCCAAGTACTCAGCACTGCTTTGAAATTCTGGGGGTCGTCAGATCTTGTTATCTCATGAATAAGTAGTGCACAATATACCTTACTCCTTCACAGATTTTTAAAAAAATATTTTGATAAATTTATTTCAACATTATTGGTTGAAATCCCATGTGTTTAATTTATGCATTTAAAAACATTGTTCGGGGCGCCCAGCTGGCTCAGTCGGTAGAGCACGCAACTCTTGATCTTGGGGCTGTAGGTTCAAGCCCCACGTTGGGGGTAGAGATTACTTAAAAATAAAAGCTTTTAAAAATTAATTAATTAAAAATAAAAACATTATTCAAGGAAGGGTTCATCAGAGCGCTACACCCTCATCAGGCTGCCCCAGAATTCCACAACGTATGTGGAATTATATAAAATTTCTGCACACAAGAGACTCCATTTTGGGGCACCTGGGTGGCTCAGTCAGTTAAGCGTCTGCCTTTGGCTCGGGTCAGGATCTCAGGGTCCTGGATCGAGCCCGGCATCGGGCTCCCTGCCCAGCGGGGAGTCTGCTTCCCCCTCTCCCTCTGCCCCTCCCCCTGCTCGCTCGAGCTCTCTCTCTCAAATAAACAAATAAAATCTTAAAAAAAAAAAAAGGCTCCATTTCAAAGTTCCATTTCCTTTTCCAACTAACGAACCCTTGAACTGGGCCACAGCCGGTGACTGTTTTACGAGCAGTTGCTCATAAAATTTCAACAGAGCAACTGGCGTTTGGATCATGTGAGGACAGTGAAGTGAATTAATACGTGCCAGGGACACTTTCATTTGATAGCACCAATAAAATCATCAATAAGCTAATAATCCGAAGTGGCGCCACTGGTCAGCACCAAATTAGCAGGTTTTTGGGTTTTTTTGTTTTGTTTTTTTCTCTTTTCTATCTAAATCATGGAATTAACCTCTCCTTTCTCATAAAAACCTTTTGCTTTCCTCACGTGATCATACTTTTCTGGTTCCTCCGGAATCTGTGCTCCCCCAATCGCGATTCTGAGATCCCCAAATAGAGGCCTTAGTTCTTCTCCACCTTCTCATTTTCCTCGGCTGATGTGAATCATCTACTCTTTTTTCCTAAGAAGATTTTTCTTCCCATTACTGAAGCCTTAGAAGTGGGTAGGATTACCAAGAGAGGTTTTCAAGAGAAGAGAACTGGGACAAAGCCAGTTACAGGAAACATCTAATCACTTCTGCCTGGTAGAGAAAGTGGGCCTGGTGAGCTAGACAAGAAGAAAGGCCAGGGAAGACTGGAAGAGGAGGAGGGAAACTGCCTAGAAGTCAAGGGAGACCAAAGTTATCATCATTATTTGTTTCTTACCGAATATCAAAGTCAATTATGATTTCATATTAAGAATAAAAATAGAGACACCACCCCAGGTCGGCGGACACACTGGTGCATGGGTAACGAATTCCAGGGAAAGCCCCTGCACAAAGACCCTGCTCACCTCCCCCCTTCTCCCCTCCACGTGACCTGGGGACCACGATGACTCCTCTGTGACACAGCGCTGGTCTCCCATGCCCGGCTAGAAGCCGCCTCTAGAAATCGGCTTTGCAATGACTTATTTCTGTGACCTATCATTTTATTTCCTTTAACGGCCAACAGCTGGCTACTCTCCAGGGCCTCGATCTAATTAGCATACATGCAGAACTCATTTCCATGCACTGACAGCCCTCCCTATCCTCTGCCTTGGCAAGCAAGGAGAGAAGGAGGCAGACCTCATTAAAATTCACCTTGGGGCCAATCCCTGGAACGCCTGCTTTCACCCTCTCTAACAGAACTATGCCCAAAAGCTGCAGCACTATTTCTGAGACCTAACAACAAGGGGGAAAGCTGAATATACAAAGACACAACACAGCAAAAAACCTCTTTGTGCCTCTTTTTACGGTACTTTGAGATAAACTACAAATGATTTGAGCCGTGAGTCCAGGGAGCTCAAGTGGAATAAATACATTTTAAAAAATACATTTTACATTGTTAATAGATTTTAAAATAGAACTCTAGCTGTTCTTATTAATCGTATGTATTTATTCTCCAAACTTAATGTGATCATCAAAATTTCTTTTTCAATCCAGAAACATATTTTACCTTCCTAAAGAACTATCTACAGTTTCCCTCCACTAAGCTACTAAAAAATATAGTCCCTGCATTTGCTAGCTTTATTTATTCATGAGAGACAGAGAGAGAGACAGAGGCAGAGGGAGAAGCAGGCTCCCCGCGGAGCAGGGAGCCCGACGCGGGACTCGATCCCAGGACCCTGGGATCACGACCTGAGCCGAAGGCAGACGCTTAACCGACTGAGCCACCCAGGCGTCCCTACATTTGCTAGCTTTAAAACATGGTACGCTGGCAAATGCAAGAATGTTTATATATATGTGTGTGTGTGTGTGTATATATATATATATATACACTACATACACACATATACATTTTCCCACTTGATTTTGGAAATATTATAGAGAAATAATTAAGAGTAAAGGATTCATTATAAGGTAGAAAAAATCCAGCTCTGCCAGTTATTAGCTGTGTGACCTTAGACAAATGATTAACCTCTTCAAATCTGTTTCCATTTCTGAAAAAAAAGTTACGATGAAGATTACAGGAGATAATCTCTGTGAAGTGCTTTGCTCAGAGACAGCTTCATAGTAAGAACTAAATAAAAGATTTTTTTCCAGTCACTTATAGTCTGAAAACTTATAATTAATTAATTAAAAATTTCTCGAGGTTCTCAAACTGATATAGCACAGTTACTACAAAGATTCTACCTATATTGGCTCAAGGAGGCTTATAAACTAGGACCTACATGACATTTTCATAGTGAATCTATTTTCATTGCCTACTGCAATGGAGCACTTACTAGGACTTGATTATATATGCAGGTGCGTGGCTGGTCAATTCAGTGACTTTTACTGCACACCTGTTAGCTATCTGATGGCATTAATCGATGAAATTGAGCAGAGAGCCTTAGTTCATCAATACAATTAGATGTGGACTCAAAATGATGCAGATTTTGTTCCCTCGTTTGGGGGTCACCTGGCTGTAATTAAAGCCCAGGACTGACAAGGCAGAAGCTGACCTTCCCAAAGATACTAGAGTACCTGGCATCGATGTAGAAGACTGGCCACCTCTGGACATGAAAATAATTGATACAGACCTAAGTCAGTTTGCTTTAATGCAGTTGAGATATAGGTTTCATTTTTTTCCCCAAGAATTTGGGTCAGGGTGAGTTTACTTGTGGAAGATAGCAGTAAAGATATCAGTGAGGTCTGGCGGGCTAACAGTGTCCTGATAATTCTTAATCTGGCATAGGGATTAACACTACTGACTATTAAAGTAATTAGTAAAGTAATTGTTAATTGTTTTAATAAATTTTGGCCAACTTTTTATTTTGAAAAAATTTCAAATCCACAGAAAAGTTGTTAGACGAGTACAGTGTGACTGAATATATTCATTGCAAGAAAGTAAGTTATGTATACATATGTAATATTACACACACACACATACATTTTAGAAAACCACTTGAAAATAAGCTGTAGACATCAGGATAATTTATCTCTGAATCTTCAGCGTGTATTTCTAACAAGGAAGCCATGTTTCTAAATAAATGAAAACAATTATCACACAGGAAATTTAACATTAATATAGAGCTATTACCAATATTCAAACTTCCTCAGGTGTCCCAATAAGGTCCTTTATCCCAGGTTTTTTTCTTTTCTTTTTTCTTTTTTCTTTATTTTTTTTTTAGGATCCAAGATCCACTTAATAATGTTCACTCATTGCATTTAGCTGTCAGGTCTCTTTAGTCTAGGAGAATTCCCTAGCCTATTTTTAGTTTTGTTTGTTTTCCTTGATGTTGATAATTTAGAAGAGCCCAGGCCAGTTGTTTTGCTAAATATTTCTGGATTTGATTTGCTTGACTGTTGCCTCATGGTTAGCTTTAGGTTAAGTATTTTTGGCAGGAATGCAACCTAGGTAATGTGTCCTTCAAAGTGCATCGTATGAGGTGACACATGATATTGGGTTGTCCCACTACTGGAGATGCTAAGTTTGGTCCCTTGGGGAAGGGAGTATCTCCCTTCCAGATTTCTCCACTAAACAGTACCTTTCTTCCCTCTATAAGTAATAAGTAACTGGTACAGAGGTACCTGTAAATATCCCATCACCTAACATTTCACTCACTGATCTGTCATCCATCCATTTCTGATTCTTGACTGAATCTATCTTGTTGATAACTTTCTATCATTAATGCTGTATTTGTTATTTGGTATTATTCTGCCAGGAAAAGCTTTTCCTTCTCCTATCACCCTTTTTAAATTTTTTTTAAATGTTGTTTTATTAGTATGGACTCATAGATTCACTTTTTAAATTTAAAGTGTAGTTATCTATTCTGTCATTATTTGTTGTGATGCTCGCATTGTTGCGTATACTGCGAGCGGAGGCTCCTATGAATTGTCTCCTTTGTTCTTTTGATGTCTCTTTCAGTTTTTGAATACTTTCATATTTTTTGTCACTAGATGTTTCATTTGCATTAACTTTTTTTTTTTTTTTAAAGATTTTATTTATTTGACAGAGAGAGTGAGAGAGCACAAGCAGGGGGAAGCAGTAGAAGGAGAGGGAGAAGCAGGCTTCCCGCGGAGCAGTGAGCCCGATGCGGGGCTTGATCCCAGGACCCCGGGATCATGACCTGAGCCGAAGGCAGACACTTAACCGACTGAGCCACCCAGGCGCCCCTCATTTGCATTAACTTTTAAACTGACTTCTGAAGAAACAGCTGCAGAGAACACAATGGTGCGTCTGAGTAGGCAGCAGATCCCTGTTTCCATAAATCCAGAAAGCTCAGACTACAGCCTCATTAATTCCAGGCCTATAACGGTATTAAGTGAAGAGCAACTATAGCTTTCTTCTTGGAGAGAGGTAGTAGGGCAGTAGAGAAAGTATTATAATTGTAGCTATTATCCTTTGTCTGCATATTACAGTTTAAGGGTACTTTCACACTTAACCTTACACATCACCATCAATGAACACAGGATGAAGATAACAAGGCTCACAGTGGCCAGGTGTCATCCAGCTAGACGGAATGCTACAGAGCTGGGATGTAAACTCAGGTTCGTCTGAGCTCATGTGCATTTCACACTAGATTAGGTAGTGGGCTTACCCTGGAAGGTCTGCACAGCACACCTTGGGTCTTGGCGGGGAAAAGCAGACTTACGTTAGAGAGCAGAGGCCACCCTGGAGGGGAAGGTCAGTTTGGGTCACAATCCCAATTTTGTCCAGAGAAGACGGGAAGATATGAGTGGCAACTTCCCTACGCCCCCTCCTTGTTTTACACTCCACCTGTCAGTCCACCTCGACAAGACAATCTGGTGGCAGGAAGGCACATTTTCCTTGGCTCAGTATTTCCAGATATGGGCACAGAAAGGAAAAAAACAATCAGGGGAGAAAGAAGCACGGGAAGGATGAAGACAAAAAAAGAAAGAGAGAGGACTTCTGGGGAAGATGGCGGAGTAGGAGGACCCTAAGCTCACCTTGTCCCATGGATACAACAAGATAACGCTCATATCAGTCTAAATAACCCAGAAAACAACCCGAAGACTGCCAGAATGAATTCCACAACTAAAGGTAGAAGAGGTAGGAAGGACGGAGATACAGTGGGGAGCTAAATGGACAGCAGGACTGTTTGTGGAAAGGAGGGACCTGCAGGCCTGGAGAGGGGTGAGCAACAGACCTTCATGTCAGGGAGCCTGCAGGGGGAAGACAAATCCCCATAAACATTTGGCTTTTAAAATCAGAGGGGCCGAATTCCTTGAGTTCTTACAACCACCAGGTCTTAAAACCTGGAAATTTAATAATCCAGCTGGCTCGATTTTGGGAGAGCCAGGAAGGTTAGAGGAAGCTGAGTCCCTACCCTTAAAGAGACAGCACAAAAAAACAGCCCAGCATAGAAGCAGCAGTTTGAAAAACACCTGGGGCATATGGGAGGGAGATTTGTTTACTAATCTCAGAGCGTGTGCTAGAGGGACAGAGATCCTTGGGAGACCTCTCCAGGAACAAAGGGCCTGGCAGGTGCCATGTATCTGCCTCCCCCACCCCCACAGTATAAACATATAGTCACCTGCAGGAACCAGCACAGCACCCATGCTCAATACCTAACTTGCTTACAATGCACCCCAACCCCCATAATCTGGCAGGTCCACTCCCTCCAGGCAGACCTGCCCAGTACTGCAGATCCCCTCCCCCAGAGGACCAGAGCAAAACTTGCTAAACACGGCACCTCCCACCCCATGCACTTTGCGGATCTTCCCCATCCAATATGCTCTTGGCCAGAGCCTATCTAAATTGGTGCCACAAGCCTGGCAGTGTGCAAGCAGCCCCCACAGGGGTTACCACCACTCCAAAGTGACTCCTGCCCTGGGGACAGGGAAAGACAGCCACACACACCAGGCACACTGTGGCCCTGCCCACCAACAAAAGCTTCTCAGGGGACAACACAAGGAAAGTGCCCTGTAGTTCAGGGCTACTGCATCTCTGGTGAATATCTGATCTGACTCACCTCCAGCCCAAGGGGGCCCCAAACTGGCCCACTAAGACCACAGGGAACAAACCCTGCCCACAATAGGCAAAGAAAGCCACTGCAGACAACTGGACTGAAGAAAAAAGCAGCTCAGACTCAAGAGTAGGGTGCATGCAACACACATAGGAGACACCCCTGAAGCATCAGATTCCAGTGAACAGGGATTGCACTGCAGGGAATCACAGGACCTCTTCTTCATAAAGCCACTACTTTCAAGAGCAGGAGATGTAGCTGAATTTCCTAACAAAGAGAAACAGACACAGAGAGTTAGACAAAATGAGGAGACACAGGAATATGTCCCACATGAAAGAACAGGACAAAACCACAGCAAAAGAACTAAACAAAACAGAAAAAGTAATCTGCCTGATAGATAATTTAAAGTAATTTTCATAAAGATACTCACAGGACTTCAGAAGAGTGGAAGACATAAGTGAGACCCTTAACAAAAGATAGAAAACATAAAAAAGAATCAATCAGAAATGAAGAACTCAAAAAATGAAATTTAAAATACACTTGATGGATTAGATAGTAAACTGGAGGAAGCAGAAGAATGGATCAAGAAAGGAGGACCCCAACCCCCATAATCTGGCAGAAAGGAGGACAGAGTATGGAGGAGAGAAAAAAAAAACTATGCAAAATGAGAACAACTTAGGAAACTCAGCAGTATCGTCAAGCATAATAAATTCTCACTATAGGGATCTCAGAATGAGAAGAGAGAGAAAAGTTAGTTGAAAAAATAATAGCTGAAAATTTTCTGAATCTATGAATGAAAACAGAAATCCAGTTCTAAGAGGCACAGAGATTCCCCAGTAAAATGAAAGAAGGTCCACACCAAGACATATAGTAATTAAAATGGCAGAAAGTAGTGATAGAGAATTTTAAAAGCAGCAAGAGAAAAGAAAACTTACATACAAGGGAAACCCCATAAGACTATCAGCTGATTTTTCAGCAGAAAGTTCGCAGGCAAGAAGAGAGCAGCATGATATATTCAAAGTGCTGAGAGGAAAAAATCTGCAGCCAAGAATATTCTATCCAGCAAGGCTATCATTCAGAATAGAAGGAAAGCTAGAAGTTACCAGACAAACAAAAGTTAAAGGAATTCATGACCACAAAACCAGCCCTACAAGAAATGTTACAGGGAACTCCTTGAGTGGAAAGAAAAAACTATAAGTAAGAGTAAGAAAAGTAGGAAATAAAAAAGCAGTAAAAATAAGTGTATCTGTAAAAATCAGTCAAGGAACTCACAAAATAAAAGTATGGAAATTATGACACAATATTCTTTTTTTTTTAAAGATTTTATTTATTTATTTATTTGACAGAGAGAGACACAGCGAAAGAGGGAACACAAGCAGGGGGAGCGGGAGAGGAAGAAGCAGCCTTCCCGCTGAGCAGGGAGCCCGATGCGGGGCTCGATCCCAGGACCCTGGGATCATGACCTGAGCCGAAGGTAGCCGCTTAACGACTGAGCCACCCAGGCGCCCCTGACACAAAATTATTAAAAAACATGGGGAGGAGAGTAGTAAAGAATGGGTTCAAACTTAAATAACCATCACCTTACTATAGACTCCTCTATACAGACGATGGTAACAACAAATCAAAAATCAGTAATAGATATGTAAAAATTAAAGAGAAAGAAATCCAAGCATAACACTAAAGACAGCCCACTTATGGTGGCAGAAGAGAGCAAGAGAAGAAAGGTACAGAGAATAACTACAAAAACAACCATAAAACAAGTAACAAAAGGGCATTAAGTACACACCTATCAATACTTACTTTGAATGTAAATATACTAAAAGCTCCAATCAAAAGACTTAGGATAACGGAATGGATTTGAAAAACAAGACCCATCCATATGCTGCCTACAAGAGACTCATTTCAGACCTACAGACACATGCAGACTGAAAGTGAAGGGATGAAGAATCATTTATCATACAAATCGATGTCAAAAGAAAGTGAGGGTGGCAAAACTTATATAGGACAAAACAGACTTAGAACAAAGACTATAACAAGAGACAAAGAAGAACACTGTGTAACAATAAAGGAATAATCTACAAGAAGACACAGCAATTTTAAGTATTTATATACTCAACATGGGAGCACCCAAATACATAAAGCTGTTAATAACAACCATAAAGAAAGTAACCAATAGTAATACAATAATAGTAGGGGACTTTAAAACCCCATTTACATCAGAGGACAGATCATCCAAACAGAACATCAGCAAGGAAACAGTGGCTTTGAACGACACATTGGACCAGTTGGACTTAACAGATATATTTGGGATATTCCATCCTAAAACAGCAGAATACACATTCTTTTTAAAATACACATGGAACATTCCACAGGACAGATCACATATTAGGCCACAGAAAAAGTCTCCACAAATTCAGAAAGACTGAAGTCATACCATGTATCTTTCCTGACCACAACTAGTTCTGTGAAACTAGAAATCAACCACAAGAAAAAATCTCAAAAGAACACAAACACATGGAGGTTAAATAACATGTTACTAAACAATGAATGGGTCAACCAAGAAATCAAAGAAGAAGTAAAAAAAAAAAAAAAAATACATGGAGAAAATGAAAATAAAAACACAATGACCCAAAGCCTTTGAGATGCAGCAAAAGTAGCTCTAAAAGGAAAGTTTATAGCAATTCAGGCTTACCTCAAGAAGCAAGACGAATCTCAAACAACCTAACCTTATACCTAAAGGAGTGAGAAAAAGAAGAACAAACAAAACCCAAACCAACAGAAGGGGGAAATAATAAAGATTAAAGCAGAAATAAATGAAATAAAAATTACACAAAAACAATAGAATAGATCAGTGAAAACAGGAGCTGGTTTTTTGAAAGGAACAACAAAATTGGTAAACTCTCAGCCAGACTCTTCAAAAATGAGAGAGAGAGAGAGAACTAAAATAAACAAAATCAGAAATGAATAAGTAGAAATAACAACCAACACCACAGAATACAAAGAATTACAAGAGAATATTATGAAAAATTACATGCCAAAAAATTGGACAACATAGAAGAAATGGATAAATTCCTAAAAACATATAACCTCCCAAAACTGAATCAGAAGGAAATAGAAAATTTGAACAGACCACTTCCCAGAAATGAAATTAAATCAGTAATCAAAAAATTCCTAACAAACCAACATCCAGGATGAGACAGCTTTAGAGGTGAATTCTACCAAACATTTAAAGAAGAGTTAATACCTATTCTTCTCAAACTATTCCAAAAAATAGAGGAGGAAGGAAAACTTCCAAATTCATTCTATGAGGTGAGCATTACACTGATACCAAAACCATATAAAGACAAAGAAGGAGAACTATTGGTCAATATCTTTGACGAACACAGATGCAAAAATCCTCAACAAAATATTAGCAAACCAAATCCAACAATAAATTAAAAAAATCATTCACCATGATCAAATGGGATTTATTCCTAGGGTACGAGTGTGATTCAGTATTCACAAATCAATCAAAGTGAAATACCACATCAATAAAAGAAAGGAAAAAGCAAATGATTATTTCAATAGGCACAGAAAAAGTATTTGACAAAGTACAACATCCATTTGTGATAAAAACCCTCAACAAAGTAGGTTTAGAGGGGACATATCTTAACATAATAAAAGCCATATATGAAAAACCCACAGCAAACACCATCCTCAATGGTGAAAACAGAGCTTTTCGCCTAATGTCAAAGAAGCCTAATGAGATGTCCATTCTCACCACTTTTATTCAATATAGTACTGGAAGTCCTTGTCAAAGCAATCAGACAAGAAAAAGGAATAAAGGCATCCAAATTGTAAGAAGTAAAACTTTCACTATTTTCAGATGACATATGCTATATATAGAAAACCTGAAAGAATCCACCAAAAAAAAAAAAAAACTACTTAAACTGATATGCGAATTCAGTGAAGTTGCAGGATACAAAATCAGGGTACAGAAATCTGTTGCATTTCTATAGACTAATAATGAAGCAGCAGAAAGAAAAATCAGGAAAACAACCCCATTTACAATTGCACCAAAAATAATAAAATACCATAACCAAGAAAGTGAAAGACCTATACTCTGAAAACCGTAAAACACTGATGAAAGAAATGGAAGACAACACAAAGAAATGGAAAGACATTCCATGCTCATGGATTGGAAGAACAAATGTTGTTAAAATGTCTATACTACCCAAAGCAATGAACAGACTTAATACAATCCTTATCAAAATACCAACAGCATTTTTCACAGAACTAGAACAAATAATGCTAAAGTTTATATGGAACCACAAAAGACCCTGAATAGCGAAAGCACTCTTGAAAAAGAAGAACAAAGCTGGGGCTATCACAATCCCAGATTTCAAGTTATACTACAAAGCTGTAGTAATCAAAACAGTATGATATTGGCACAAAAGTAGTCACCATAGATCAATGAAACAAAATAGAAAGACCTAAAATAGACCCACAGTTTTATGGTCATTCTTCAACAAAGGAGGCAAGTATGTCCAATGGGAAAAAGCCAGTCTCTTCAACAAATGGTGTTAGGAAAACTGAACAGCCACATACATAAGAATGAAACTAGAACACTATCTTAAACCATGAACAAAAATAAACTCAAAACTGGGGCACCTGGGTGGCTCAATAGGTTAAATGCCCGACTCTTGATTTCAGCTCAGAGTTGTGAGATCAAGTCCTGTGTCCAGGCTCCATGGGCTCTATGCTAGGTGTACAGCCTGACTGGGATTCTCCGTCTCCCTCTCCTTCTGCCCCACCCCATTTGTGCTCTCTCTCTCTCAAAAAAAAAAAAAAATGTTGACTACATAAAAGTATGCATAAATGTTATTCAGAGAATCAGAACTGTAACAAGATACTACTTATAAAGACCATTTTAAAAAAGAAGAAAGCAGAAGTCAATGCCCTGCCTTTTGATATTTTACCAATACGAGATCTGGACAAAGAAGCAGGAGGTTCAGTGATGAAATGCCCCTGACACTGTTCTCAAAGAGCTAACACATTAGTGAAAAGGAGATGATGGAAAACAAGAACAGGCTTGCATTCGAGACAGTTATTAACCTTTGACACCTGTCAAAACAACTATACTATCACCACTACTGTAATTGAACATTTATTGAGCACTCGCTTTGTGTTAGGCCCTATGTTCAGCAGATTTACTGACTATATTAATACATGTTTACAATAATTCTCAGAAGTAGGTACTGTTATTATTCCCATTTTATAAATGAGGAAACTGAGACCCCAGGAGTTTAAGTCAGGTGTGCTAGCGAGTGTTGGAGCCCAGACTTAAGCCTGGGTAGTATGACTGTAGACAATATCCTCTTCATCACTATGCTCCACTGTCTCTCCCAGCTTTCAAAGCAAAGCATCCAGGCAGAGGTACAAGATGCCGTCAATACATCTTCAGTGAATTGGGTCCATAGACACCCAGGAGCACAATATCCATGACAGCAAATGGTAGAGAGACTGGCAGAGTCCCTTTCTGTTAGGATTTATTCCCTTGCAGTCAGTTCTTTTTTTTTTCTTTTTTTTTTTTTTTACAAAAGACACAATCCCTACTCAATCATATTCTTTGAATCAAAATTCAGGACATAATCTATCCAGCAATTCTGGGTCATTTATTCATCTCCCGTTTGACTGGTATTTGTGTAAAGCCAAATTCATGATGTGCTCTGTACATGGTGCCGAAAAGTATACCAGCCGCAGCCCTGCCCTTGTGAGGCGCACATTCTACAGGTAGAGAGCACAGGTAATACATGAGTAAGCAGGCAGAGGAAAAGATGGGGCAAATGAGGGAAGTAAACAGGACCACATAGTGGAGGTCAGAAGGAGGGCTGCTTCTTTAGACTGGCAGCCAGAGATGGCCCTTCTGAGGCTGTAAAATGGAGCTGAGATGCAAAAGTGGGGGGCAGAGTGGTCAGGGCAGAAAGGACCAATAGTCGAGAAAGAATCAAGGCAGGAATGAGGTTGGAGCGTGGGAAGAACAGCAAGAGGCCAGTGTCATGCAATCTAGAGAGTAAAGTAGAGAGGGAAAGAGCACAGTCAAAGGGGTGGGTCAAGGCTAGAATATGCAGGAGAAGAAAATATTTTTTTCCTCTACTCTTAAAAGTTCTTGGTTGGGTCTCTAACAAAAGACAGATTAACAAGAGGAAAGCATGCAAATTCATTTAATGTAAATTTCACACCACAAGGGAGGCTTCATAAGGAAACGAAAACCCAAAACCACGGTTGAACCTGCACAGTTTTATATCAGGTTTGATGAAGAGAGTTTGATGAAGCTGTGGGAAAATGAGATGGGACAAAGGATACGAGGTAAGTGTAGTATACCGGGGAAAACTTAGCAAGGTCTGCTCATTCAGATTCCTTTCTGTGTCCCTTCATCTTTGGAGAGATAAGGACGCTCCTTTCCTCAGGTATAAGGAGGGCACCATTCACATGAGGGTTTTATGACCTGCTTCAAGGGAAGACCAGAAAGTCCTTCCTGAATGTGCCACTTGTAGTTTCCCCACAAAAACACCACAGGGCTGCATGGAGACAAGGGTCACAGCAGAAGATAGATGAGAAGACCCTGCAACAGTCTAGGGCCTAGGGGAAAGATGATGATGGTGGCTTGAACTAGGGTGTGAATGCTGGAGGTGGGGAAGGGTGGAGAGATGTGGAACAGATGCTGAAGGCAAAGCAGATAGGAACATGGTTACTATTGGGGGAAATTCTTCTGCCTATTCCTGATGTCATCTCCAGGTTCAAGGGTGCTCTGGTGAGTGATGTGACACAACTTTGTGTTTCTCCAGACCTTTACTCGTCCTGCCCCAGGGGAGGAGGAGTGAATTACCTGACTAGGAGATGGACAGAATATTCAGCTTGATTCCTCACCTCTTCCTCTTGGGAGAGCTATCCCATTCCCAGGCTCCCACACAACAGCCTTGCCTGGACAAGCCCCTTCATGTCCAAGCTCACCCTGGACAAGGCTGGCTGTGACTTGTTCAATCCAGAAGACCATGTGATCTCACCTTAAGCTACATCTCCCAATGTAGCCTGCAGCCTTTACCCAAAAGGAGATCATTTAGCCTCCACCTGCTCCTCCTTGTCAGAACTGTCAGTTTGGGGCGCCTGGGTGGCTCAGTTGGTTAAGCGACTGCCTTCGGCTCAGGTCATGATCCTGGAGTCCCGGGATCGAGTCCCACATCGGGCTCCCTGCTCAGCGGGGAGTCTGCTTCTCCCTCTGACCCTCCTCCCTCTCATGCTCTCTGTCTCTCATTCTCTCTCTCGCAAATAAATAAAATCTTAAAAAAAAAAAAAAAGAACTGTCAGTTTGTTCAGGAACAAGGATGCTATTTATTGAGCCCCCTCGAGACCCCCAAAAGTAGAATTGGGGCACGAGTTAGGATTCTAATGTATTTAATTCTTCTGGATATTTTGATGGAATGAGGGACCACAGGTCAGAATCTAGGATGAACAAGTGCAACAGACAAACTACACTGAGAAAATGATCATGAGGGAGACCCTGCTGCTAGTCAATGCCTTACTGATTGACTCAGGAATCCCAGTTCTATTTCTTTTTTTTTTTAAGATTTTTTAAATTTATTTTAAAGAGAGAGGTGTACACACACGTGTGAGTGGGGAGAAGGGCAAAGAGAGAGGGAGAGGAAAAGGAAGAGAATCTCAAGCAGACTCCATTCTGAGCCTGGAGCCCAGCTCAGGGCTCGATCTCATGACACTGAGATCATGACCTGAGACAAAACCAAGAGTCAGATGTTCAATTGACTGTTCCACCCAGGCGCCCACCAACCTCATCCCTGATTCTATTTCTGACAGAGTTCAGAGCCAGCAAGACAAATATGTGTTTCCCCTCCTGACTCCATGCCCGACACAGGCACTGAAAATCAATCCTGACATTCTTTCCTGAGCCTGGCCTTGGCCTCACAATCTCTCTCAGGCTGGTTTGATCCAGGCACCTACTAACAACTAGGGCTACAGACAGGATGAAACTGAAGTTACAGCTTTGAGGCCAACTACAAAAGAAAGCTGATCATATTTTCTAGTTAATGCAAACTTACCCAGAAAATCATTTTTATTTCAAATTTGTTGAACCTATTTCTAAAATGGATAAAGACCATTTTTCTGGAATTGGAACACACTGAGTAGAATTTTTTTTATGATTTTAAGTTTTGCCTTAGGACCCCCAAATACTACTTAGTAGAAGATATAAGAAGTTAGTCCAACACTGTAGAGTTCAAGATTTATTTCTTGATTTATTCTAAAATGAGTTCATGAGTCACTTCATGATTCAAGTTGTCTCCTTAAAGCACAGTGAAATTTTTAGTAATTTAAGACTTACTATCAATTAGTTCTAGTGCTTGTTTTCGAAGTAAGGGCCAAGAAAGATAGGACTGCCATTCATGTCCTTAATATTACTAGATCTTATTTAATAACTGCGAAGCTGCTAAGCTTTGCTGTATCATTGCTAAGGGATAGTGGATTGCTTCATGAGTGGGAGATTATATGCATTTTCTTCCCTTTCCTTCTTTCTCTATCTTGAATCTCAGCAAATCTCAGACTTTGAGGCCACATTAATGAATCTCATTATTTGAAAATTCTTTTTTTTTTTTTTTTACAGATTTTATTTATTTGAGAGAGAGACAGAGAGCACCAGCAGGGGGAGAGGGAGAGGGACAAATAGGCTCCCCACTGAGTGGGTAGCCTGACATGGGACTCCATCCCAGGACCCCGAAATCATGACCTGAGCTGAAGGCAGATGCTGAACCAACTGAACCACCCAGGTGGCCCTGGCAAATTCTTGTTTGCCTACCACGGGCTATGTCAGGCTGATGAGTACCCCACTGACACCAGCTAAATGAGAAGCTGCCTGGTGGCCACCGAGGAGCCCAACACCTCGTTTGGGATAAAGTCTATGCTGCAATGAAAACCTTTAAATAAAGCAGACCTGGGAAGGGCTCCTCAGAGGAACACAGCAGCTTCCTGTTAAGGAGAGTTGTATGCAGCTGATAATACTTCTAGAAGCAAAGAATGAGTTTGAAAAGCAGGCAAAGTCAACCGAGTGGCCCATCTGGAGGTCAGCAATGGTAAATTGCAATCTTAGACCACGCGTTCCGTACAGGGGGCCCCACGGGCTGCAGAGCACAGCCGCTCAGCAGAGACAATTCTGGCAGCTATATTCCAAGTCCACCAAGGGCGGGCAGCATCATCTGGCACAACATGTGCCATTTCCAGAGGTTTAAAATAGTTTTTCTAAATGTGTCTTTTCACAGTCCGAATGTGGTTTAAGTTTCTTCTGAGTTGAGATCCTGAGGGGGATGAGACAATTTTGTACTGACTTTTGTGGGGAAAGGGTTGCAGGGGGAAGAGTCACAGCAGGACACCGATGAGAAGACCACTGGGTGGGGGCTGGGGGAAAGGTGATGGGGATTTACGTCAATCGATCTAGTTTTGTAAGAGTCAAGGACACTTCTACCAATGTTTCAAAGCACTACATGTATAGGTTAAGAGAATGCAAACAACACAGACGATCCTTGTGTAAAGACTCCCGCTGTCTTCTGGTTCCCTGCCCCAGGGTTGACACATAACCAGTTGTTATTTTCTGCAACTAGGATATTTCCTGCATACACATTCATTAACTTACCTACTTTCTGTGTTTGGACCTTTCAAAGCATGCAGGAGAACTCAGAAGGGATGCAGAAGGTATCGATCCTTCATTGACTCACGTGGAGGAAGTCAGGATGTCAACAGAAGCCCAGTTCAGGGCCAGAAGCAGAGGCTGCCCATGAGCTACTTCCCTTCAAGAGAGGACGCTGTGTGTCCCCGAGCGGAAGGGGACAGAGGAGTGACTCTGAGAAACACCCAGGTAGAGACGAGTCCCCGTGATCGGAGCGGGTGGACAAGTCTGTGGGTCTTGCAAGCAGCACAGGACCCACCACACGGCCCCAGGCCTGCCTGGGAAGACGGCCAACTTCCCGCAGTCAGAGGTCATATGCTGCACCCAGGGAGGCTGCACCCTAGGCCCTGGGGCTCCACGGGTTCCATTATAAGTCCCCAAAGAGGAAGGGCCTCCAAGCTGAGCCCGTGGAGCCTAGAAATAACCAGTGTAGACAAGCAGCGTTACCAGAGGGGCCTTCTGATGATCTGAGGCTGGATTGCTGCCAGGCTGATTCCTGTCAGTGAGGATTTGGTGTGATTTGATGACGTGAATGGAATTTCTGTTAAATCTGAGTTCTGGGCTGACATGTGAACCCACCACACAAATGTGGCATTTGGTCTTCTTCTAGTGGGCCAGATAGAGACTGTGACCCCGAACTGTGCTCCATCCCACCAAGCTTACAAAATTCAAGGAATTCCCTGGGCTTCACATGGAGCATCCTCTAGCTCTCACCGGCTCACTGAGGCAGGGATGAGAGGCCACGCTGTGAAACTGCTCTGGAAGCAAGAAGCCATGGTCTCATGTTATTTGGAACATGACCCAGCCTGTCTGCCTGCAAACACCTCTCTAAGTCGAAGAGAAAAATATACAACATTAACGTTTAAAATGTTCCAAAAATAAAAAACTCACCCGCTACACAATAAACAGAAAACCCCACTCATGTACCAAGGCAAATATAAGTGTGTTAAAATACACACGTATTTATGCACACATTTTTTTTTTCTTTTTTAAGTACAGACTGAAAGCAGGAAGTCCACGTAAGGCTTAACTCATCCCATGAAACCCTTTATAGGACATCCGCACACCCGCTCCCTGGTCAGGAAATGGCATTTCCCATTAATTTTTGATAGAGAAATCGCATTAAGCTTCCCAGAGGAATACTCGAGGAGTTTAAGGGAATTGGGTTGTGGACTACGCCACCACGTGCTCTTTTTTGTAGGGCAAAGTTTCATTCAATGGCTTCTTCGTTCCTGGCGAGAGATTTAAAGTGACATTGAAAAGGAAGTTCCAGGTGCTGATGGTGCATGTGGTCTGTACACAGAGGATTAAGCCAAATCCCCCTAAGGTTTAACTATTTTAGCAGCCTTCAGGGCCATGTGGAGCTGAATACACTTCTAGCTTGTAGAACTGACCTCTGTCACGTGCACCCCAATGTTTATAGCAGCAATGTCCACAATAGCCAAACTATGGAAAGAGCCAAGATGTCCATCAATAGATGAATGGATAAAGAAGATGTGGTGTATATATACAATGGAATATTATGCAGCCATCAAAAAATGACATCTTGCCATTTGCAACGACATGGATAGAACTAGAGGGTATTATGCTGAGAGAAATAAGTCAATCAGAGAAAGACATATATCATATGATCTCACTGATATGAGGAATTCTTAATCTCAGGAAACAAACTGAGGGTTGCTGGAGTGGTGGGGGGTGGGAGGGATGCGGTGGCTGGGTGATGGACATTGGGGAGGGTATGTGCTATGGTGAGCACTGTGAATTGTGTAAGACTGTTGAATCATAGACCTGTACCTCTGAAACAAATAATACATTATAAGTTAAAAAAAAGAAGAAGGTAGTAGGAAGAGTAAAATGAAGGGGGGAAATCAGAGGGGGAGATGAACCATGAGAGACTATGGACTCTGAGAAACAAACTGAGGTTCTAGAGGGGTGGGGTGGGGGGATGGGTTAGCCTGGTGATGGGTATTAAAGAGGGCACGTATTGAATGGAGCACTGGGTGTCATAAACAAACACTGAATCATGGAACACTACATCAAAAACTAATGATGTAATATATGGTGATTAACATAACATAATAAAATTAAATTAAAAAAAAACGAACTGATCTCTGTCAAAAGGATGCTACTGCCCAATTTAGAAAAAGGTGAAATTAAGAAATGGGCAAAACTATGAACATTAGAAACTATTCCTGAAAAAATGCACATGAATACCATATACCCACTGTGAAATAATAGAAAAAAAAATACATTGGTCTCTGCCCCCCATTCCTGATACAGGGCTCCTGAAACCTGGGTGTCATTTCCTGGGTGACAGGAGTATCTTTTGTTCTAATGAGGTGAATCTGGGGAAGCTCCTGGATTGCTTCAGGATGAGGGCTGGTCACCAGAAAGACCAAGCCATGATTAGAAACTTGAAAACTTCAGCATTGCCCCCCGCCTTCCACATTCTCAAGAGAGAGGGCAGCAGGGCTGAAAATGGAGTTAATGATCCCTCGTGCCTAGGTGATGAAGCCTCCATAAAAATCCCAGTAGTATGTAGCTGCAGGGTGAACACATCAGTGCACCATGAGGGTGACACAACCCAACTCCAAGGGACAGAAGCTCCTGCACTCGGGATCTTCCCATACCTCACCCTATGTAGCTCTTCATCTGGCTGTTGCTTTAAGCAAGTGTTTTCCTGCATTCCATGAGCTGTTCTAGCAAATCAACTGAACTCAAGGAAGGGGTCACGGGAACCTCCAACTTGGAGCCAAGTGAGACAGAAGTTGTGGGTAAACTGGGGACCTACTACTTGCAATTGGCACCTAACGTGCAGGCAGTCTTTAGGGACTGAACCCTGAACCTTTGGGATGTGATCTCCAGGTAGACAGTGTCAGAATTGAGTTAAATTGTAGGACATCCATCTGGTGTCACACAGAATTGCTTAGTGTGGGGAAAAGCCCCACACATTTGGTGGCCGGAAGTATCAGAAGGGTTTTGCATGGGGGCGCCTGGCTCATTCAGTCAGTTAAGCATCCGACTCTTGATTTTGGCTCAGATCATGATCTTAAGGTGGTGAGATCGAGCCCCATGTCAGGCTCCACACTCAGCAGGGAGTCTGCTTGGGATTTTCTCTCTCCTTCTCCCTCTGCCCCTCCCCCTGTGCTTCCATGCACGCCTGTGCTCTCTCTCTCAAATAAATAAATCTTAAAAAAGATTTTATCTTTTTTAGATAAAATATAAAGGATGTGTCCTGCATGTAAAGGAGATGGTAGAGGAGGGAAAGATTTCTTTTCCCAATACATCCATATATTAAAAAATAGCAAAAGTGGTCATGATGGCGAACAGCTGCGCTTTATCACGAATGCCCATGTGCCAAGCATTTTACAGACATGATCATACCACCCTGTGACACATGTATGAGTAACCCCATTTTTAACGAAGAAAATGAGGCTTGGGGAAATAGTGTGATGTGGAAGGCCCAAAGTCACAAGTCAGTAACAGAGTCAGTTTCAAATCTTGTTCTATCTGGCGCCCAAACCTGCCCCGCTCAACACACCCTCCTTGTGTGTGCAATGACTGCAGGCCAACAGCACAAACCCAGCCCTGCTGCTGAAGGCGTGGGGTAACAGTGTGGGTGCCAACACCAATAAACACTGGGGTAACAGCGTGAGTGCCAACACCAATAAACACTGGCGAGCCAGGCTTCTCTATTCTCCATAATAAGACATATTTATTACCTCCACCAAAAATTGTCTATACTCCATTAATACAGTGATGGATTTTTTAATTCCTGAAAGGATTGCATTAATTAGCCAAAGCTAGCTCGATTTCCTCCAGCAAGCTCTTATCAATCCTTTAAAGGACTGTTCAGTGCTCCCAGGGGTGTAATTTCCCTACTTGAACTCTTGATGGATTTAGATATATTTAAAAACTTATGAACTCTATTATAAAGTAGGATAGATTTATTGTGTATTACAGACACAAAAAAATGAACATTGAAGCACTTTCTATAAAGTTTCTTATAAATATGTAAATATTTTAAATAATGAGCAATAAACCTTTCATTCATATTCGTATTACAATTAACTTTTTAATTTAAGTAGCAACCAAGAAGCTGTAAATTTAGGCTCCTGATTCATTTCCAATCACCTTCTAATTTATATTTGCTCTCATTACAACTAGTCTATGAAAAACTTTGATCTTGCAATTCTCTAATCTTGGAAGTTTAAAAATTCATAAGACATAATTAGAATCTGCATAGGAGACATTAGGGTTTAGTAAAAGAAATGCTGAACCAGGAGTCATAGGAGCTTGGTTCTAGGCCAGAGTCTGTCTCCTACTCAAATTATTTCTTTGAACACAACTTACTCACCTATAAAACTTAGGGTCCCACAGATACTCCTTAAGGACCCCTCCCAGAGTTAAGATTCTAAATTATACATTTTTATACTCAGAAAACTACTTAAATGGAGGCTCCTGGGTGGCTCAGTCGTTAAGCATCTGCCTTCGGCTCAGGTCATGATCCCAGGGTCCTGGGATCGAGCCCCACATGGGGCTCCCTGCTCAGTGGGGAGTCTGCTTCTCCCTCTCCCACTCCCCCTGCTCGTGTTCCTGCTCTTGCGCGCTCTCTCTCTCTAATAAATAAATAAAATCTTTTTAAAAAAAAGAAAACTACTTAAATGTATTAAAAATATTACAAGCTATATATGTAGATATTATTATATATAATATGAGGAATAATTTGCTGATGTAACAAAACCACAGCTACACGCAAGCAATCTCCTTTCAGTTGAAAATGTCAAATGCGGAGAAAAAAAACACTAAATTATAAATATCTTAACGTTTCCAAACTACTGCTACTGGGAGTCCCTTATAATAGTCATTTTTAAGTGGTTAAAACCTTTTAATACACTCCATAATCTTTATCCTGTAGGGAAATAGTACTAGCCTGATCACTCAAGTGTAGACAAATAGAAGAAAGATTCTCCTCCTCTCTTAGTTAGCCCTGACCACCACTCTCAGACTTGAACACGCCACGTCCCCTCTTCTGCATTTGTATTTTGGGATATGGAGGAGTGAGGTTGGGGAGGGAGGGTAGGGAGAAGCAGGAAGGGAAGAGAAGGGATAAAATTATGGCCTAAGGCAAAAATAGAAAAGAGAAAAAAACTTCTGAGCAGTCGAGGGAACAGTGGCATTTCCATGAGAGGGGAGGGCACTTAGCAAATGGAACCTTGAACTAAGAGAGGATGTACCCCAAAGTAGAAACTATGGAGGACGTGCAGACTGTTTTTCTAGAACCCAAACTTTTTTACACAAAATACTTTTCCCTTTTTTTTCTGCCATGGGAAAAATTCTCTAATTGGAATTCAGTCAGTTATTTCTAGTCAAGTGTAAAGATGAAAAGGAAATTTCCAAGGCTTTTATTATTGTTCAACAAGGATATTTTGAGCAAGGTCCTGTCTGAGTGGAATAAATAATTTATTGGTTTTTTTTTTTCTTATTCTTGGAGTATGGAAAAATATTGTACCTGGAGAAGGTCAAAGAGAACATCTTGTCCTAATACAAGGCAAAAGGTACCATAAAATCTGAAGCAGGATAGCAGCACACTCAACAGTTCTTCCAGCGTCCACTGAAATGCCAGAGTTTACTTGGTTATAAGACTGATTTTTTTTTTTTTTCAGCAAAAAGTCACCCTCAGCAGGAGCTCTAAACCAAAAGCATTCTTGTGTGGCTGGGACAAAAGTCAGCCGCAGGAATTGTAACAGGATGTCAAGTATTAGACTCCATCGTAGGCCAAACTTCAGCCTGGTCCCATGCTCCCTAAACACACATGCTGTGAGCAGACAGTTCATAATCCTGGCACCTGTCTCACTCTTCTACAAGTGGTGGACAGACATATGTGGCTCCTGTCATTTGGATATTTCCCAGAGAGACCAATAAGATTCTTCCACTTCTCTTCAGACATCCTTAATAGAACCAAATCCTCCTGAATGTAGTGGGTTACAGTAATACTGCCTTTAAAAAACTGTCACACCTGTTTCCTAGCCTCCCCCTCAACACAAACAGTAATGACTGGGTCTCTAGGGGGGCAAAAATTTCCTTTCTTTCAATTCATAAAAATAAATGTAATCAGAACGTTTAGCTTCTGTGCACCAAAGAGAAGCAGGTGAATAGCATCTTAGTATGCAGTGAAAAGTAATCTGCAAATGAAATATAAGGATCAAGAAAATCCCTTCAATTTGTTCTCTCAGGATAGCCCCCATGAATAGTTAGTGAAGGAAGAGAATGTGAGATTTACAACTTCAATCCTCCATTTCATAGGGAAGAAGCCAAGGCAGAGAGAGATCTCGTAGCTTTTCAAGGTAGCAAGGTCAGCCCGTGGCAGACCTGGAGCTGGTTTGAACTCAGGCTTCCGGAACCACTATCTGGGATCTTTATTCACCCAAAAGATCCATAATCTTTTATGTGAACCTCCTAGAGCTATGTGTGTTTATAGTATATTTACTGTAAATCAAACACCCTCAGTAAAGTATAAGGCTCTGTGATCAAACCCATTCACATCTTTACAGTGAACAAATGAATAGTCACACGAAGCAGGATGAGATCCCAAGTAACCAATTGTTAGTTTGGTAAGATTTTGGCACCATAAACTATTAAGGAAAATTTTATTTTGGTGTTCAGACTTTTTTAACTTTCAGAAATTACAGATATCAGATTGTGGTCCTATAGAACTAGGCTTCCCTTGTAAAAAGGAAAAAAAAAACCCTTAAGTGTTTGAAAACAACACATCTATGATAGTACAGTAGTTAAGAGAAATCCATCATCTAAGGGCCTAGTTAAAAGGTAGACTGTTGCATCCCACTCCCACAGTCTCTGACTCAGGACAGCTGAAGTGAGGCCAGAGAATTTTCAGGTCTAACCAGTTTCTGAAGATTTATTGTGTTCCTCAGATATTTTCTGGGTGGTACTAATGCTTCTGGTCCATGAAACCACACTTTGAGAGCCAATGGTTAAGAGCATAAGCCTTGCACTGACAGAGGCTTGCACTGACAGGCCTTGTGTTCAAATCTACCCTTTCTTAGCTGTTGTATTTTCAGGCAAATTACCTAATTCCTGCTGAGAAATCCACTGAGAATCTTACTGAGTATTCTTTGTAACATGACAAGTTACTTTTCTCTTGTTGTTTTCAAGATTCCTTCTATGTCTGTGGCTTTTGACAGTTTGAGTATAATGTGTCTTGGTGTGAGTCTCTGAGTTTATCCTACTTGGAATTCATTGAGCATCTTGTATTAGTATAGCCATGTCTTTCCTCAAATTTAGGTCATTTCAGCCATTAGTTCTTCAAATAATCTCCCTGCCCCTTTCTTTCTCTCTCTGCCTTCTGAGAATCCCATAATGCACTTATTGGTACATTTGCTGATGTTCCACACGTCCCTTAGGTTCTGTTCACTTTTCTTCATTCTTTTTCTTTTTGCTCCTCAAACTGAGTAATTTCAAAATACCTGTCCTGATTCTTTCTTCTACCTTCTCAAGTATATTGTTAAAGCCCTCTAGTGACTTTTTCAAATTAGTTATTGTATTTTGCAGCTCTAGAATTTCTTTCATTATTTTACAATTTCTGTTTGCTTTCTCATTTTGTTCACATATCATTTTCCTCATTTTCTTTAGTTCTTTAAACATATTTAAGAAAGTTGTTTTTACAGTCTTTGTCTAGTAAGTCTAATGCTGTGTTTATTCAGGAATGGTTTCTGAAGATTTATTTTGATCTTCTGAATGGACCATGTTATCCTGTTTCTTTATATGCCTGTGAGATATATATATATATATATATATTTTTTTTTTTTTTTTAAACTGAACACTTAAAAAACCAGCCACCTCTCTGTCTTGCAGACTTGCTCCAGGCAGGAGAAGCAGACATTCACTAATCAGTCCAGTGTGCAGACTTAACATTTCCTCAGGCCTTTTCTTGACATGCATCTTTTCCTGGGCCTGTGTCTGTGCTTTTTTTTTTTTTTTTTTTGCCCACTGTCTACATGGCTGGATTTAAATGTCTCAATTTCCCTAGGAGTTGCACCCTTGCTTCTTCTCGGGGACTCAGCTGTTCTACTGTATTCTTCAGTCAATAATCTCTTGCTGCAGGCATCTGTGGGTCTGCAGTCCCCTTGTGGTTTTCATGAATCATGCCTGCTGTTGCCTGTGGCTTCCTCTAGCCTGAGACCTAAGCTGTACTGCTTTTGGTTATCTGAGCTGTTAGATAACAGAGAGAACAATCCCTCAGGCAGCCCTCAGACAGCCTAGAACACTGCAAATTCAGTCCATTCTGCTCTCTTTGGTTTGTGGAAGGGACCTGGAAACTAAACCGCTAATTCCTCCAAACTACACCACGCCATACCAGGGAGTAGTTGGGGCAAGGGTGAGTCAAAAACACCATTAAAACAGCCTATTGTTTTGAATGTGGGTTATTCTTGCTTGGGCATTCACTTGGTTGCTGTAGATCTTTGACTGATTTTTAGAGCTCTTATAAAATTTCTTTAGTCACTGTCTAGTTGCTTATTTAATGTTTCCATGGGAGCTTCCTATGGAAACCAGAGTGCCTGGAGTTTCTTAATCCACCATCTTGCTGATGTCTTCATTGCATACTTCCTTAAGCCTCAGTTCCCTATAGTACTTACTTCACAGGGTTGTTGGGATGATTAAATGAGATAATATACTAAAACTATTTAGCACAGAACTTTGCATATAGTAAAAGCTCAACAAATTTTGGGCACTATCACTATCATAAAAATAGTACAACTATATTGTCATTGCTGGGAGACTTCATTGTGAGAAAGAGTGCTGATTTAATTGTGCTTTATACAAATCCCCCAAAGAACTCCCACAAATATAAGTTGCTTAATCTATGCCCACCTTCCTCTACAGTGCTATTTAATATCCATTATCCATAAAGGGTAGGTGTTATTGAATATCTGAAGCAGATTTTTTTACTCTTGTTTTAGGTTTTTTAAATCATGCTTATTCACATCTTTTAAGAGAAGTTTCCATCCCTTCATTTATCTGAAGGTCTAATAAAGTTGTTTTTTTTTGTTTTGTTTTGTTTTGTTTTTTGGTGGGAATGTGAGAAAGCTGCATATAGACATAAATCTTATCTTTAATATAGGTATGGTCAGGTTTAATTTTAACACACTCATGCAAGATAAAACAGCAGAGGAGTACCTTTTTCTCTCTGAAACTATATCTCACTTCTCAAATAATACATTCCTTGTTTGGCTTCCTTGTTTCCCACATTTTGGCCAAATACTGAGACTAGTTCTTCTATCCTTTCCAACATGTAATTCATCTCCCTTTTCTTTTTTCCTATATACCATTTTGATGAACATACACAATGATTTTTTCGCAAAAGCTGTCTCTCTTTCTCAAGAACACATTTCATTGGTCTTGTACTGGGAAAAGAGTGCTAAGCCAGTGAGTTCCAAAGCTATCTTTGAAGCCCACCTTGGGATATTATAACCCAGGGGCAGGAAATGACAGTGAGGACCATAACTTAGAGAAATTATCTGAGCCAGATGTCACAAGCATACTTCATAGAATTAGTGATCACCTGCCGTTCAAGAAGCAACCAGCAAGAAAACCAGGAACATAAGCTTTTTTGCCTAGGCTGCTGCTATTGCTCAAAAATACCTCCCACCTCAGGTTCTGTATTACTGTATTGACCATCCAGCATATCTCCACCAGGGGCATGAGACTTGGTGAATTTGCAAACCAGAAACCCGATTGCTCAGTACACTGAAATTGGGATGCCTTCCAATACAGAAGTGCATTAGGGAAGCTCCAAGAGATACAAGTCAGATGACCCTGCATTGATTTCCCATAGCCTAGAATGAACAGGAGTTCTGGCCAGTGTATATCCTCAAGCTACATGGAAGCTCAAAGAGTCAATGTCTTATGTAAGAATGCAGTCAGGGAAAAGGAGATCATTAGTCCTCAGAAGTTCCTCTTATCTAAAGTTGTTTGAATCAGCTCATCCACCACAGGAGTTGACTTGCCAAAGAGTTCTCTAGTTCCCTTGAAAAACCCCCTTCCCTCTTAACCATGCCTTGCCTGGTCCTTCTTCTGTTTCCACTGCAGATCGACTCCCTTCCTATCCCTTCTCTTATTTTTCCTTCAAAAAAAGATACAATTCCCTATTTGAAATTCTAATCACATAATAGCTCTGCTTTGCTGAAAATATAACCAGATCACCTTGATTGGAGTTTTGGATGTTTAGCCTAAACTATTCAATTATGTATATACAGATGGAACTCTTGGCTCTCACCCACAGATGGCTCCTAGGTTTGATTGTTTTACTAATTTATCTCTGATCACAACTTCTTTTCCAAGTTGGGAGAGTGACTTTAATAGCCTCTATTGCATGCCAAAAAAGTCACATTTTTATGTTTAAGAACTTAAAAAAGTGAAAACATTGAAATTTCTCTGCAGGAGTCCTTCATAATTTCTGTAAATCAAACGTAACCCAAAACAACACATTTCCTTATCAATATTATGCATGATTGAGTCAAGCAGTCACCTACTTGAGGATTTATGTATTCTACCATGCAGCTAGCCTTGCCACCACTGAGATGGATGACTGAAAGCCACAGGGGCGGTGCTCCCCCTCTGCTCACGATCAGATTTTCAGCAGCTGGAGTTGGGATTCTCTATAGCCATGGCTTTCTTACAGAGTTAATAAAAAACAATGAGGCAGGCACCAAAACTTAACTAATTAGTTAAAACCAGATGACTCAAAAAAAAAAAAATATCGGAAAGGCTGGCACATTAAATTTCTTTTGGAAAGGGATGGAACCTAAATCAATACATAATATTGGATAAGACAGTTGCCTAATTAGCTATAAATTTTGGGGTAGGTGTATTTTGTGAATCAGCAAACATTTTACTGAGTATCTACAATGTGTCAAGAACTAGGCTAGATGTTGGGGAAATACAGATGAAAAACACAGTTCTACCCTTCAGGCTTACTCACCTATCCAGCACGTGGAGAGTCTTCAACACTCTTCCTCATGCCATAATTCAATACTCCTGTTATTGAAAAAACACAGTGCTAACGGGCACCAAGACACTCAGATCCTCAACTCCAGCTGCACTGACAATTCATTGCATGTATCATTTAACTGTTTGATTCTCTCTGCTGATGTCATGTGGAATTACTCCGGTATAAATTGTAGGCTTTTTAGAATCAGAGAGACCGGCTTTAAGATTCCAGTTGTCCTGGGAAAATTGCTTAGACAAGTGAGCTCAGTCACACAGGCCTGGGCTTGAATCCTATTTCAGTCACTTGTCACTGGGGTTATCTTGGTGAGTTCAATTCCTGTCTGCTTATTTCCTTATGTGTAAAAGGGGGGGAAATCATCTTCCATAGGACTGATGTAAGAAGTAAATGATGACATGCTTAGCACGGTGTCTAGAACATAGTGACCACACAGCAAATACCAATTATTATTATTTGATCATTAAATGATTTACTGTATTTTAAGCACTTAGCACAATTAAAATCAGTGCCTATTTTGGCAGCAGCCAATTCCACAGATGCCGTTTTGTTTTCAATATAGTTTTTAACTGAAATATTCAAGAGTGGAGCTGGCTGCCTCAGGACACAGTACTCTCTATCGCTGGAGATGACCAGATGGACATTCCTGGCTTTTGGTCAAGGCTGGGGAGGAGGGTTTCATGTACTCAGAAGACCTGGGGCAAGATGAGTGTTAAGCTTCTCCACTTTAGTTTTTCTCATTCGATGACTTGTGTTTATCTCTGGTTAGAAAATCTACTATTATTAACAGTAAGGTGACATACAAACTTGAAACAATTTTTATAAAGAGCCTATAAATTGGGAAATGAAAATTCAAGAATTTGTCCAATACTTTTTCTCCAGAAAAAGATAAGTCCATCCTCCTTCCTACTTGTCTTCTTCTAACAATTATAAGGAGAAGCACAAATCAAAGTCAGCTCTTTCATCTCAATATGAACTCTGATTTTCTTTTAAAATTTTTATGCCCTGTTCATTTTTTAATCTCGTGAAGCAAGAACCATGTTCTCTGTTGGCTCTGCTTCTGGTGATAATATTATGAACTAGGTCAGAAGTTAGTTAAAAAAAAAAAAAGAAAAGGTCCATAGCTAAGAATCTCATTTCAAAAAAAATAAATAAATAACTTGGCCATGTTCCGTGTTCAAAATAAACTCTTCTCTATTCTGGGGCAATCATGAGATATTTCTGAGAAAAGTGCTGTCATGAATACTAGCCAAGGAAATGTACCATGGAGAGAATAAGGGTCAAGATCCTGACCACCTGACCATTACGACAATGACAAATCACTTTCCACTTGTTTCTCGATACCTCCAAACAAGTATTGTTAATGGGAATGAGGTCCTGGGTACTGGTCAAGGAAACATTATGAAGTTTGCTTTTACTGATACTTTTATCTGCGGCTTGAAAAGGGGGGGCCTTGGAATGGGGATGTTGGAATCCTCTTGAAAAGTGGCCTGTCTAGAAGAAGAAAAACATAAAAGGGAATAATAGTGGCATTATCTAGGACAAAAGGATGTGTTCTGGGATGCTGAAGGAAAGTGAGAGCAAAGAAAGGCTTGGTGCCCAGATAGGCTTGGGTTTAAACACACTCCTGGGCCCAGATGAGAAAGTGGTCAGGAAGATGATCCACAAAGAGCATGCCCTCTTGCAATACTGGGATCCTAAGTCCCACAGTGTTCCTTTCATGGGAGAAGAGGTTTGCTCTGCCCTTCTTCCAGACTCCTGGGCTTGTCACCCCTGCCAAATGCTGCCAGTGGGCACTGCCAGGACTTGGACACTCTTGGGCCGGTTCCCAAACAAGTGTGCTGAGGGGCAGAAGGAAAGAGCTCCATGACCAGATGGTCTTTCTGCTTTGCTAGGCAAGTTGTTTACTTTTGCATTTTAGTCTATGCAGAACTACTTCTGCAACTTGGTGAATCCCAGGGTGGGATTGTGGGATGCATGCCATGAGATACATTGGTAAAGAAAAAGTTGTTTTGTTTGTTTGCGTTTTAACAGTGAGAGTTGCTTTTAATTAGAAAATGCAAAAAACAGGTGTCAAGAAGATAAGAAGGAAAGAAAGGATAAAGTAATGATTTTCAGCAGAGAGTGAGGAAAGATTGAGAAGTGAAATTGCACCTGGTCTCGAGACAGCCTTGGGGCTGGGAGCGGAAGTGAGCAAGTGGATCCCCTGGGTGGCATTGAGGGGCTTGGGCTCTGAACCAAGGAGAATGGGAAGGATGCCACAGACGGATGAACTTGAAGTCTGTGTACCAGTCATAAACCAAGCTGGGAAGACAAGATTGAGAAGACTTGCAGATAGGAAGTTTTCAAGGTCTGACTCTGGGAGGCAGGAGAATATCAAGAGGCAGAAGCCAAAGCATCATAAGACAAAAATAAACATATCTGGCACCAACCTCTAGGAGCTTAGTGATCTTTTTAAGGCAGGTCACTTGGAAAGGAGTTCTTGTCCAACATGGCCTGTTAGAATCACCGGAGAAGCTTAAAATAAAATACTTGGGATTTAATTGGTTGGGGAGGGGGCCTGGGTAGCGGTATCTTTTTTTTTTTTTTAAGTTTTCCAGATGATTCCAGTATGCAGCTAAGTTGAGAACCAGTGAAAAGGCTGAAGGAAAAATTCCTTCTCATCAGATTCTCAAACTCATTTCAAGGTGTACCTTGTTTCGCTGCACTTTGCAGACACGAATTTTTTTTTAACAAATTAAAGGTCTGTGGCATCTGTACGTTGAGCAAGTCTGTTGGAGCCATTTTCCAGGAGCATTTGCTTACTTCATGTCTCCGTGTCACATTTTGGTGATTCTCACAATATTTTCAACTTTTTCATTATTATATTTGTTATGGTGATCTGTGATCAGTGATTATAACTAAGAACTCAGATGATGGTTAACATTGTTTAGCAATATATATATAATTAAGATATGCACATTTTCTTTAGACATAATGCTATTGCACACTTAATAAACTACAATATAGTGTAAACAGAACTTTTATATGAACTGGGAATTGAAAAAATTCACTTGACTCACTTTATTGCAATATTTCCTTTATTGGAGTGTCTGGAGCCCAATCCGCAATATCTCCGAGGTATGCCTGCATTTGCCAAGTACCTGGAGTTGGACAAAATACTCCATAATCAACCATTTAGGGGTTCTCGGTTTTCATTACAAAACCTCACTGTGGTTAATAGGCAGAAAGACACTCTGCTCACCAAAATATCCACGGGATTGGCTGTATGATGTACAGTAAGTATCAGGACCACAGAATGTCAATGTCACAGAGATCCCACATGCCAAGCAGAAGACCCACAGGAGCACGTGGGTTAGTCCAGAAAGTGTCCACACTTACGTTGGGTGGGAGTGGGGAGAAAGCGGGCTGCAGGTGGAGTGGAGTTTTCATACTTTGGAGCCACAGATTTGATTATGTGCCAGGCATGGCCACGTGCTTGTGGCACAAAGGGTGTCATTTAATGGACATGTTTGCTCACTCCATAGACATGCCAGGCATGTTCCCAGCCTCCCCTGCCACTGCGAGCTCTCTTTTTTCACGTGCCCGCCTCCTGTGTGTCCCTTCCAACCTGAGGGCTGCCTGAGTGAGCTGCTAGTGGACCCTCATTCCCTGCTCCCTACCGCCTTCACCTGCGGGTTCTCTCCTTTCCACAGCACTTATGGCTTCCTGCCATCTCTCTCTTTCCACATATATCATCAATCTATCATCTATCAGTCTACCTTCCTATCATCAATCATGTATCTATCACCTATCATCTGTGTATCTATCATCTATCACCCATCTATCTCTCTATCCAGATGATTGCTCGTCTGTCTTCCTTCTAGAATCTAAGCTCCCCTAGGGCAGTCCCCGCCTTCCCTCTGTCTGGCTGTCTGTCTCTTCCTCCCCACTGAACAATGTCTAACCATCCCTGACATTTAGTAAGTACAAAAAGATTTGGTACTACTACAGTAAGTTTATTATTATTATTTTGATTAATAGAAATATCTTTTGTGTTGTAAAGAAATGCTTTATTCTTTGTTTAATAAAAAGAAAACAAGACAGATAACGCAGGAAGGTGAAAAGAGGGAGAAGAGAAAAGAACTTTGGCAGGCTATGGATGACGTTGGTATCATCACAAAATCGGGTTTTTTTTAATTCCTGGAAAGATAAAGGCTCCATGTGTGCTTGCAAAGCTGAAGCTGGGTGATTTAGAACTTGTCATCTTCATTGCCCTCCCTTTAATTTAGTGTTCTTTTGTAATTTCTGACGGGGGCACCTGACAGGCACCTCCCTCAATTTATCCAGAGGAATGTGACATCCCAAGGTTAATGATGTGTCTTTAAAGCAGAAACCCATCCCCAGACTTGACTCAACAAAGCAAGAAGGGCGCTTGCTGCCTGGAAGAGTTACTGTGCCTCCCAGATCCTCACCAAGAGTTATTTGGATAATGAAGGGCACACAGAAGGCTGGGTCCCCTTTGCCAACAATGCCTGCAGGCCTTCTCAAATTCCTCGAGGTGTGTTGGCGCTAATGTCCCCATTCAGGATCTGCACACAAGCCTGTAAATTCTAAAATCCTTACTCAGCAGGAAAGCACATTATGTTATTTTTGCTCCCAATAGAAAAAAAAATTTACATTTTTACAAGATTTCCAGTCTTCTAGCACTACAATACTTAAATGAACTCTGCACATGGGATCAGAGGCTTTCCAGATGGTCAGAAGATGATTATGGTAGGCAAGGAGGAAGCAGAAAAGCCACAGAGGACTCGAAGAAAAAGGAAGTCAAGTTGACAAATGCGGTATGCTCCAGGCAGGATGCTGTGAAATCGCTGTATTTTCAAAGAGAGTAAGTACATCCTTACAGAGTCAGATCTTTGCACTCAAGCATTAAAATCTTTATCTGCGCCAAATGCATACAATGAAAAATAACATTTGACAGAGATGGCAACATGACCAACTTCGGGTTCACCCTCTCCTTCTCAGCTGGGCAATAGGTTGCAGACCTGTTTACTCGGGCCGCTCCGCCCCCCAACCCCCTTGCTATCAGGAGCTCTCAGAGCAAATCCAAGATCTGGGAATAAATCTAGATGATGTCAGACCAGGTAAGTCAAAAGCAAGATGGTTTCATTATAATCATCAAAGGCAGTACATTTCCATTAAAATGCTAATTCGCATGCGAAGCAAAAGCAATTCAAATTACTCTGCTAAAAACTAAGTAAGTGAATTTGTGAGTACATACTTAATGTGCTGATGTAACATTTATTAAGCATAAAGCTGGCAAACATCCTCCACATCAAGAAAGGCCTCCCAAATCCTCCATAAAACAACACAAGCTCTAGTTTTATTATTTTTCAGGCTCCTTTAGTGTTCTGAATTAACTTCCTTTGCACATCGACCTGCTCTAACTGGGGAACAGGAATCCAAGTGATGGCCTGCGGGCTCACTCCACATGGAGGAAAGTTCAGCCTGCTCGTGCTTTTTGAAAAAAATAACATATTTGAATCCTTTCACACCAGCACGCATGAACTCTGGTTCTCTGCAAACCCCACCTCTTGCTGTAGCTTACACAGTTCCGCCCTCTGGGACTCAAGCAAAGCCTCTGGAGTAAACAGGGTGATACAGAGACCAACCCACAGAATACTCGTAGCACCTACACTTTGGGGAGCTGCTCCCCAACCTGCCAATCCTGCAGCTCTCAGACCTTACTGGGAACTCTTCAAATTACTGTGAGGACCAATTATAAGCCAGAACATCTTAACTGTGTTATAGTCACAGAGCATCTCAGATCAGAAATCAAATTACTGGGGCTCCTGGGTGGCTCAGTTGGTTAAGGGTCTGCCTGTGACTCAGGTTATGATCCCAGGGTCCTGGGATCGAGCCCCACATCGGGGCTCTCAGCAGAGAGCCTGCTTCTCCCTCTCCCTCTGCTGCTCCCCCTGCTTGTGCGCTCTCTCTCTCTCTCTGTCAAATAAATAAATAAAATCTTAAAAAAAAAAAAGAAATCAAATTACCTATATTGTTCATGCCTTGCTTTTTTTTTATTATGTTATGTTAATCACCATACATTACATCATTAGTTTTTGATGTAGTGTTCCATGATTCATTGTTTGTTTATGACACCCAGTGCTCCATTCAATACGTGCCCTCTTTAATACCCATCACCAGGCTAACCCATCCCCCCTCCTCCCTCCCCTCTAGAACCCTCAGTTTGTTTCTCAGAGTCCATAGTCTCTCATGGTTCATCTCCCCCTCCGATTCCCCCCCTTCATTTTTCCCTTCCTACTATCGTCTTCTTTTTTCTTTTAACATATAATGTATTATTTGTTTCAGAGGTACAGGTATGTGATTCATCAGTCTTACACAATTCACAGCACTCACCATAGCACATACCCTCCCCAATGTCTATCAACCAGCCACCCATCCCTCCCAACCCCTACCACTCCAGCAACCCTCAGTTTGTTTCCTGAGATTAAGAATTCCTCATATCAGTGAGGTCATATGATACGTGTCTTTCTCTGATTGACTTATTTCGCTCAGCATAATACCCTCCAGTTCCAGCCACGTCATTGCAAATGGCAAGATTTCGGGGTTTTTTGATGGCTGCATAATATTCCATTGTATATATATACCACATCTTCTTTATCCATTCATCTGTCGATGGACATCTTGGCTCTTTCCATAGTTTGGCTATTGTGGACATTGCTGCTATAAACATTGGGGTGCACATACCCCTTCAGATCCCTACATTTGTATCTTTGGGGTAAATACCCAGTAGTGCAATTGCTGGGTCGTATGGTAGCTCTATTTTCAACTTTTTGAGGAACCTCCATACTGTTTTCCAGAGTGCATGCCTTGCTTTTTAAAACGTGTTTCCTGGAAAGAACTTTCACTGGTTTCCCAAAGTCAAAACTGTTAAATATTTGCAAACTAAAGAGAAGAGTGTGGTTTTTCAAAATTGTTCTTCCCTTTGCCGGAGACATGGGGTGATGTGGAGCCCTAAGGGCCAGGGATGGATTCCTGCCTGGGCAGCTATGCCCTGATTATGTGTGGATAAGTTGCGTGATAGCCTAATCAAAGCAAGGAAGATATTACTTCTTTAAAGTTCCTGATATACACTGACATTAACTGAATGGTGGATCCTTCCTCATCTCATCTTCTGGCTTGGTAAAAAAACAACTAAAAAGTACTGCCCATTCTGTGCTTGAAATGTTGCACTATTTTTAAAAAATTAGCATTTGCTTATTATATTCTCTTTTGGTTATTAGATATCTCTCTCCACCTTTTATACAAGTTTTTAAAAAAACATGACTGCCCATAGCTCATTTGATTAATAAGTAATTTGGGGGTGAGTGAATCGAATTATCTTGTAACAATATAAATTAGATTTCTTTAGTATCTCTTGTTTCACACTTGAAATATAATGAGCTGCAATTTCTTGTGTTAGCATTTGAACAACACAGTGTTCTAACAATCTCTCCGTATTTGTTAGTAGTTTTTAATGGAGTTAACTCAGAATAATAAAACCCAAGACAGGAAATTTCAAATATACTGATTCCTTGAAAATGTTATCGTCAAAGATGCACATTTCAATTTTAATAGGAGGCAAAAGGACCATCATCCTTAAAAGTACAAAGCAATGAGTTTCGTGTGCACTATAATTGTAATCAGCTGCTATGTGTGGTTCAGCGCACTTGGGATGTTAAATCTCCTCGATCCCAAAACGTTCTTACTCCAAGCTCTGAAGAATGCCTTCCCTCATATGAAAAACTCACTCTATTAAGGAATAAAGATGGAATCATGAATAGCCCACTCAAGAGGAAACCATTGGGAGTGCATGTTGTTTTGTACTAAAAACTATCATTTTGATTCTCTAGAGGACACAGACTTTTCTAGATAACCGATACCAACCCTTTGTGTGAAATAATTCTCCAGAAGAAGAGATGCTGGAGGTACGCTTCCCACTCAAGGAGCAGTAAGAAACCAGTTTCTGCCTCTGAGGCTTCACGAGGTATTTGAGGTGTGAATAGAAAGCCAAAGACATGAATGTTTCTACACAACAAACCACCAGGCAACCAACAACCATGTCTTGAGTGAACAGCACTGGTAAGCCGCGAGTCCTGCTTTAAATAAACTTCCTGTCTTACTAGGTTTCTCTGTGGCCCTCAACTGTCTTTCTTTCATGTGCTTCTAAAATAAAACCCTCTCCTGCTTCTCTTCCTGCTCTCATTTCTTTCCAATTCTGTTCACTTGAATTTGTTTTCTGAAAACATTTAAAACTTGGTGTTGATGTGGGGGTGAGTCACGAGGCCTCTTTTTTATCTTTTTATCTTCCACCCTGTCTCAAGGGGATCATGTCCCTTTCAGCCACCGCTGACCCTCAACTCTTCACCACCACCCCAGACTTTTTCCTGAGGCCCCTGTCCACGAGTGAGCCCCAGTTTCTGGACCTCTTGACTGAGATGACCACAGACGCCACCATGTTCAAAACAGAGCTGCCTGCTCTGTCTGGGCACACAAGCCGTCCAAATGACAAACTGAAGAACATTTAGAAAATTCTCTCAGGTCCTAGATAGGCTCTCTTTCAAAATTCTCTGAAATTTATCCCCTTATTTTACATGTTCACTGGAACTACCTTAGATGAAGGGGACCTAGCATATGCTGTGTGATTCCTACCAGTCCCTGTGGGGAGATTCTTGAATCCTCTAAACCCCATGCCAGAATCTCAGGGAGCACAAAGCCTGAGTAACTTCTCCGGGTGATGCCTGTATGCCTCCAAACACATGAGGTGCTTGACATATGTTATCTCAATCAACCCTGACTGAGACCCAATGAGGCAGGTACCACTTTTTTTTTTAAGATTTTATTTATTTGAGAGTGACAGAGCACAAGCAGGGGGAGGGGCAAAGGGAGAGGGAGAAGCAGACTCCCCGCTGAGCAGGGAGTCCAATGTGGGGCTCGATCCCAGGACTCTGGGATCGTGACCTGAGTGAAAGGCAGACTGAGCCACCCAGGCACCCAGAGGCAGGTACCACTTTCAAGCCCATTTATAGAAGGTAAAACCTCGGCCTCAGAGATGCTAAGTAACTTGGCTAAGATGAGTCAGCTCCTAAGTGACAGAGCTGAGATTCAATGTTCATCTGACCCCAAATCCATGCTCTTCTGAGTTCCCTGCCACTCACTCTCCATTTGCTCCCCCCCAAGGCATCCACGGTTCCCAGACTCTCAGCTGCTTAAATTTTAAGAGGATTTTTTTTTTTTTAAATGCAGGTTCCTAAGCCAAACCTACAGAAATTCTCATTGTATAGGATTAGATTCAAACCCAGGAATGAACATTTTAACAAGCACCCCAGGGGATCCTACAACAGGCATCTAGGATTATGGTTTGAGTAAGACCTGCTTAGCTCATCACACATATTATTATTTTTCCACGATATGCAAATAGCATCCTGTCAGTTTTCACAATGAAGTCCCAGTTGTTGCATGGGGTGCGTCTGACCTTCCCGTGGGGTCACAGCCTGGTTAGTCTCAGCCCCTGCCGCTCCCTCTCACACTCTGTTCTGCAGCCACACAGAACCAAGGATTTTGGAGGTCATGTTAGATGATTTCACTTTACTGATGGGAAAATAGAAACCCAGAAGAATTGAGTGGCTTTCCCAAGTTTACTCAGAGAGTTCAGTGGAGACTGAAGATTTTCTTTCCCTGGTCTAATTCCCCTTTTGCTATCCCATAACATTGTTTTTTCTTCTTTTTCCTCCATTTTACGTCTTCTCTAGGAATTAACACTTATTTGAGTACCTCTGGAGGAGGCACTGGGCCAGATAATGTTAGCTCTCCACTGCACTTCCTCACCCCCTCCATCATCCGCCCTTGGGCATCTGACACGCATGGGCACTGTGCCCGCCGCCAGACCTGTGAGCATTCATCAGAGCTCCCCATCTCAACAAGCTTAGAGTCTAGAAGAGAAGACACATAAATGTGTAGTGATTAAGGCATGGGTTACCAGCCTAGCCAAATGGATACCCCATGACATCCCTGGGACTAAATGTGGAATGAAAATTTAGTGATAACATATACAAAGGACAAATGTCACTGCTCCTTTCTTTACCAAATTGGTAATAGGGACCAAAAGGGCAGTCAGGAAAAAAAATAATAATAAAGCACACACTTGAGATGTCTTATCCTAACTCAACTATCATAGGATTGCCAAAACAATAGTACCCTGTAAAGGGGCCCTATTAATATCCCCTTACTGCCAAGGCAGAATAAAAACCGAGATCTCTAAGACTGTAATTATTAATGCCTGAATCTGAAAATGGACACAGTAGACACGAAACAACATAATCAACCTTTACTGTCATACCTCCAGGCTGGACTGATTTACACAGAAGTTGAGAGTGTCTTAGATTCTTAAAACATCCATTGACTCAACTTCCATTAATTATCTTAAGCCAAAGTCCAAACTCAATACATGGAATCTGGTGTAATCCTTCTGGACTCTAGAACACCCTGTGTTCAAACGAGGAGGAGGAGGGGAATCTCCCTCTTAGCTGTGGCTCTTAACCGACCCCCCCTTTTTTAAATACAAAACTAAACTCACAAACCCTTTATAAAGGCTCAGCTCAACACTGTGGACTGAATTAGACAGAAGTCCTTATAGTTCACTTATCTAAGGGGAAATTTCAGTGACTTCAAGATGCTAATTTTGTGAAATAAGCCTCCCCTGGAGATTGGTTAAATGAGTGGGAAACGAATACTTGCTGCTCACCAGTAGATTGCAAGTACACTCAGGGCAGTCAGCTGTGGGTGCTGCGGCAGTACCCGGCATGGTAACTCACAGGGACCTGGGTGGCCAGGGAAGACCTCCTTCAGGCAGGGTGGCCTCAAGGAGACCCAAGAGGAAGAGACAAAAGGCAGGTTGTGCCCAGGAAAGGAAGCGACAGGCAGGTGGGCTCAGGCCTGGGACAGTGTGGTGTTTTTAGGGCCCAGGAAGACCTCTGGACTGACCACAACATAGGATGGAAATTGGGAAAGGAGAGGATGTCCAGACATGGCACAATCTCACGAGTGTCAGAACTTTGTGCAGAACAAAACAGAGCAACTCCCTCCAGTTCAAAGCAAAGCCAGTCTCTATTTCGCGCAGAAAAACAATCTCCTGACCCAAGCCTTCAGAAAAATTTTGGGCTAAAAAATGCATTGCAAGGGTTTATACCTTAAAGCCTTGCAGAATTCAGAAAGAGGGTTTTTTTTTTTTTTTGTGGAGAGGAAAAAGTGGGGAAGTTTCGACAGTCAGCAGTGTGTTCCCTGAAAAGTGCAGCTTCTCTGTGGGAAGTCTGTGGTGCGTCCTGGGGAAGCATGCTGAGGCCTCAGAACCAGGGTCTCTGGGAGGAAGAGGACAGGAGTGGACCAGGGTCTGGCTAGGGGAAGCTTCTCAGCGGGAGGTCCAGAGAGAAGCCCAGAGCTGTGCACTGGGACATAGCTTCAAGTGGGCAAGCTTTGTGAGGGGTGCAATGACTCAGAACCCACATGTTCCTGGGGCTCATTTCTGGGACACAAGATACTTAGCCTGCTGGAATCTTACCCTGAACATTTCCACCCCATCCCAGCAGGTTCCAGAAATGAAGGGAGGTCTGCATCAACAGCTGAGCCTTGTGATGGAAGGTGCTCAAACTATTGGGTAAAAACAAGGGCCAAGAATGGACGCAGAGGCTGAGAGTTGGGTGTGGGCTGCAGAAACTCAGTGGGTGATGCTCGTTGTCCTTACTGTGGAGGCACGTGCTGACGGACAACATACACCAATGTCACAGCACTGCTCCCCCACGTTGGTGGGCAGCCCTCACCACAGCAGCCCTGGCTTGGCCCTCAGAGCATCAAAACAAGGAAAGAGTCAGACAGCTCTGAATTTGAACTCAGTGTGACTCTTTCATAACTTGAACCCATCATTTCACCTGTAAAATAAGGACAATAATATCTGCTTTATTGTAAGAATCAGCGAGATAATATTAGGTAACATTCAGAATAGCTGGCATATTATAGGCACACAGGAAGAGACAGTTGCCACAATAAAGCCACATAATATTTAAAAAGTGGTCACCTGGGACAGGTCATAGCCCACCGCTGCCCGAAGTCCAGTTCTAGACTCATTATTCGAGAAGCACTTCCTACCAGGGTAACGTGATGATGAGATGAAAATGTAATAGCTCACTCTGCCCACCCCCCCACCAGTAAATAGCATCACTGAGAACAGAATGCTAAAGACAAGAAAGCATTTTCGGGGCGCCTGGGTGGCTCAGTCGGTTAAGCATCGGACTCTTGATTTCTGCTCAGGTTGTGATCTCAGGGTCCTGGGATCAAGCCCCAAGTCTGCTTGACTGTCTCCTTCTGCTCCTCCCCCCACTTGAGCGTGCTCTCTCTCAAATAAATACATAAATAAATAAAAATCTTAAAAAAAAAAAGAAAGCATTGGAGGCTGCTGGGAAGATGGCAGAGTAGGACGACCCCGGGCTCACCTCTTGCCGCATGGCCACCTAGAGAACACCCACACCGGCAGAGATAACCCAGAAAGCAGCCTGAAAACTGGCAGAATAGACTCTCTGCAGCCTGACATAGACAAGAGGCCACAGCGAAGCAGATCCACTGCCTCCGATCACTCTTGGCAAGATCCCATCAAAGCGGTGCCATAAGCCTGACAGTGTGTGCACAGCCCAGTCAAGGGCCAACACCACTCCAAAGTGAGTCCTGCCCCAGGGAGATGGGAAGATAACCACACACCAGTCTGACTATGACCCCAGCAGTGGGCTGGGGGCAGGAAGCTCGTCTGACTTCAGGCCCCACCCACCAACAAAAGCTTCTCAGGGAACAACACAGGGAGAGTGCCTGCGGTTTGGTGTTATTTCATCTCTGGCAAACACCTGGTCTGACTCAACTCAAGGCCAAGGCGGCCCCGGAGTGGCCCACTAACACTACATGCACCAGACTCTGCCCACAACAGGCAGAGAGCCATCGCAGGCTGGACTGAAGGCAAACACAGCTCCACCACAATGGAAGTACACCCCTGTAGCGACACACATAGGAGACAGCCCCTGAAGCACCATTTTCTGGTGAAAAGGAGACGTTGCGCTGCAGGACCTCTTCTTCATAAAGCCACTACTTTCAAGTGCGGGAGAGGTAGCTGACTTTCCTAACAGAGAAACAAACACAGCAACAGACAGAATGAAAGAGACTGAGGAATACGTCCCAAATGAAAGAGTGGAACAAAATCAGAGCAGGAGACCTAGGCAAAACAGAGACAAGTAATATGTTTGATAGAGAATTTAAAGTAAAGCTCATAAAGATACTCATTGGACTTGAGAAAAGAGTGCAGAACCTCCATGAGACCCTCCACCAAGAGATAGGAGATGTAAAAAAGAACCAGTTAGAGCTATTGGACTCACTAAATGGAAATAAAAATAGACTACCTGGAATAAATAGCAGACAAGAGGAAGTAGAAGAATGGATCAGCCACCTGGAGGACAGAATAATGGAAAGTAATCAAGCTGAGCAGATGAGAGGGGGAAAATTATACAAAATGAGAATAGACCCAGAGAACTCAGCGACACCATCAAGCATAATAACAGCCGTATGACAGGGATCCCAGAAGGAGAAGAGCAAGAAAAGGGGGCAGAAGATTTGGCTGAAGAAATAATATCTAAAAACTTCCTGAATCTGGGGAAGGAAAGAGAAATCCAGATCCAGGAGGCACAGAGAGCCCCCAACAAAACCAACCCAAAGAGGTCTGCACCAAGACACAAAGTAAATAAGATGGCCAAAAGTAATGATAAAGAGAGAATTTTAGGGGCACCTGGGTGGCTCAGTCATTAAGCATCTGCCTTCAGCTCAGGTCATGATCCCAGGGTCCTGGGATCAAGTCGCACATCGGGCTCCCTGCTTGGCAGGAAGTCTGCTTCTCCCTCTTCCACTCCCCCTGCTTGTGTTCCTGCTCTTGCTATCTCTCTGTCAAATAAATAAAATCTTAAAAAAAGAGAGAGAGAGAATTTTAAAAGCAGCAAGAGAAAGGAAAGCAGTGACATACAAGGGAAACCCCATATGGTTACCATTGGGTTTTTCAGCAGAAACTCTGCAGGCCCAAAGGGAGTGGCATGATTAATTCCAACTACTAAAAGGAAAAAATCAAGGCTTTCATTTAGAATAGAAGGAGAGATAGAGTTTCCCAGAAAATCAAAAGTTAAAAGCAAAACCAGCCACGTCCTGTCATACATGATGCCATCGGCCTGTGGGTCCCAAATTCACAGTCCAGCCACCCTCCTGCCCGAGTCAGCATGCACAGCCTACCACCTGCTCAATGCCAAGTCAACACGCCTTCACCTCAGATTGCCAAGGGCTCAAACTGACACTGTTCCCCTCAAATTCCAGCCCCTGTGCTCAAGTTTGTGCACAAAAGTGGGCATAATTATAACAGCAGAATGAAGCAACCCAAACAGTAACACTATTTCTGTGGAATATAGAATGGATAAAAGGAGTGTGCTAGGCTGAGAACATCTCCAACAAGCACATCAAAGAACAATACATACAGCATGATTCTGGTTAGTAAAAAACAGAGCTGGGAAGAATAAAACAAGATGAAATCATAGAGGGAGACAAACCATAAGAGACCCTTGAGCACAGGAAAGAGACTGAAGGTTGCTGAAGGGAAGGTGGGTGGGGGCGATGGGGTAACTGGGTGATGGGCATGAAGGAGGGCACATGATGGACTGAGCACTGGGTGTTCTATGCAACTGATGAATCACTGAACTCTATCTCTGAAAATAATAATACACTATATGTTAATTAATTGAATTTAAATAATAAAAGGAACCCCCCCCCAAAGAAAGCATTTGCATAAAAGCTAGATAACAAAATATCCCAGCCTACAATATTTCTAAGAGTGCTCAGAATAAAGTACTTCATTTATAATATGGGACAAGCAAGGCTCATCTCATGTAGGAAATGTCACAGTTATTGAAGCAAAAAGATCACAGTGGAAGTTCACCTTCTGGAGGCACAAATGATCCATTTTCAGTGTTCTGTAAAACACATTAATAATTACCTGTGACTATTTCCTACAACCTGATATTTCTAGATCGATAGAAAAGAAAGGTTCAAAAATCTCATTATACCTCTCTGATAAAACAGATTTTCTGTGTGTGATGTCATTTATTGTGTTACTATTACCCTTACTATGACGAGTATTGTACTGGTCTCAGATATTTTGCTATGTTTTACTGGTTCCTCTATCAAGCTGTACTTTTCCCACTCTGTTATACGAACGACATGAACAGCCAAGTCACAGATGAAGAAGTAGATTTGGTTCATAAACATGGCTAAAGATTTTCAACCTTACTCATGATTTTCTTAAAAAAAAAAAAAACAATAAAATACCACTTTCTGCCTTTATCAAATTGGCAAAGATAAAGGATTTGATCATCTACAATCAAGTAGTACTGTATTCTTCAAGTATTGAAGAAAACAAGTAGTATTAACATCTTACTGATACAGACCCCCTGGAATACAATTTGTACTATTTATCTGAATTTAAAGTGCATTTACCCTTTGACCTAGCAATTCCATTTCTAGGAATTTCAAGTATTCTCCTACATATGCCTAAAGGTATGTATGTAAGGGTATTCACTGTGGCATTGTCTGTTCCAATAACAACAAAACCCTCAAAGACCATAAATGTCCTTCAAATCAATAAAGGACTGACAAATTATATTACATCTATACGATGAGTGTTATGCAGCCATCTATCTATCTACTTTTTCTTTACATTTACTTATTTCAGCAATCTCTACACCCAATGTGAGGCTTGAACTCACAACCCCAAGATCAAGGGCTGCACACTCTACTGACTGAGCCAGCCAGGAACCCCAGATCTATGCATTTGAATAGGTAAAGATGTCCAGAAAAAAAGTTGTTTCAGATGCAAAACCATGTCTGTATGCTGCCATTTGTTAGAAAAAAGGGGACAGATATACAGACATATACACTACTTACACATATATATACAAATTTATACATATATATACACACGCATACATAAAATCATATTTCTGGAAGGATATACAAAAATGTGTTAGCTGTGTTTGTCTCTGGGCAAGGAGATCCAGGGTCTGCAATGGGAGATTATTTCACTGTAAGACTCCACATTTGTATATTTTTTTGTCATCTGTATATATCAGATTTTCAATTGCATAAACAGTTAGTTGTTTAAAGAGGCAAGGATCTAATGGAATAACTTGGAAATACGGGTGCAATAAAACAAGCAACACTGACTGAGGGAAATCTAAGTTGATGAGCTTTGCAGATGAAACTTAAGGGACAAGATCTCCAACCCGTGCAAGTCTCTCCCTTTTAGTCAAACAAGCTACACATTTTAATTCATTTATTTTGTGTAAAATTCTGTGGGGTATGTACTATTATCACCACCATCATTTTATCTGGCCCAGCAGGTGGCCGACCTGAGACGCCCCGCCAGGTGTCCGGGATGCCAAGCCCGAAGCGTGAGCGTGGGTGTCACATGGACACCGCACCTTGAACTCCACTGCCTGTCGAGGGCCAGGGCTCCAAAACCTCCCAATGGCTTGAGATGCCTTCAACATACTACAATTTCTGTTTTAGTAAAAGCAAAAACTCACAAGGCTGTGGTTTATATATATATATATATATATAAATGACATTTCTGGCCCAGGATGCTATCTGTGTCTGTGAGTGTAACTCAGAAAATAAGCAGATGATGTAACAGCTCTCTTAGTAAGGCACTTTGCCATCCTGCACTCAAGCACTGACTTACTTCACGACAGCATGGAAGGAGAGTTGTCAGTTTTAAAATGAGATGCTGGAGCTTCACTGAGGTGACTACCTCTGCAGAAGGGGCAGGAATGGGGTGACCCCAGTCCTCGGAGCCTAAGTTCAGTGCTCCAGACACATCGCCACATCGAGCATGAGTCAAATCTGAAAACCAGCTTCAGACTCAAAATTTCATTGCACAACCTTATACTGCTAGCAGCCATGTCTTTCAGGCTCACCCTTCTAGGTTTTTCCTCTGAAAACATGACCCCATTCTTAAGCGCTGCATTCCCAATCTGCAAGCTGTCCTAAATATCAAAAGTTCCTATGACTTTGGAAGTTGAGTTCCAGTGAATTCTTGAACAGATTTTTCTGGCAACTTCTCTAATTAAAAGTTCTGATTCCAAAGTTTTTCCAATTACAGGTCTATAAGCAAAATACATGAATATCTGCCAAGCATCTCTACCTAGGTTTTCTTTTTATTTTTCTCCTCACTCCCTTGGCCAATGTTTCTCTCCCCTTGGGTAAGGGTTGGGCTATCCATGGCTACCTGTGGGAAAGACAGCTGTGTTTTCTGTCCCCAAGGCTATTCATGATTATCAAATATGGCTGTACCTACAAGGGTTCAGTGAACTTCTTGAAACATATATATCACATTCAAATAATCTTCTTGGAGAACAAACCTGGCAACAGGAAATGTCAACATCATTAATCATATATTAAGCTTCATTATAATTAAAATTTTGAAATGATTAGCCTCAGCTTCTTCCCCAAGTGGTAATTATAGACCATCAGCAAGTATCATACTCTCTTAAGTGTCTTCCTTTAAACATTAGATGCTAAAGATAAAAGATTATTTTAAAAATAATCTTTGAGATTTTAAGGTATAGGCATATAAATGGCACTTTCAGGGTGTTGGGCTATCAGTTCTCTCATGATTCAAGAAACTTGCATTTTTATTTGACTCAATGGTGAAACTAAGATGTTACTATGTGCTATTTCATTTGAAAGTAGAGTTCAGAAGAACAAAATTATCTGTATTTAAAAATCTGAGGACTTCTATTTTCCTTCATTTAAAATCATTTATCTTCCATTTCCAATTATTATTAAAAGTTGTTTATTCATAATGATGTACTATACAGTGGCTAACTGAACATAATTAAAAAAAGTTGTTTATTCAATGCTAGCTGGAAAAAAATTATGTGTTATATAATTCTGTTTATTTTAGCAATTCTCCAGGTTTCTTCTTCTAACTCATTTCCATGTGATGGGTCTTTAGGTATGTAATGTATAAACTTCCATCTCTCCTTTCATAATCCTTAGTCATTTCCTCCAAGAGAATTCCACCATGAAGGGATAATAAATTAATCTAGATAATACATACTATCTCAATGAACAGTATTACTTCTGTATTTTGTACTTGTGTTTACACAGAAATTATTGTCCATTAGAAAAGAGTACCTGTTTAGTCCTCATGGGTGAGCCACTAAGATGCAAAGAGAAAAACAGATGGGGTCCCCAGTTCTTAGGGGGTTTTTGGTCTCATGGAGGAGACAATGGAGACAGAAGTGCTGGTAACACCAACAGAAGGCCCAAGCTGCCATTACAGAAATGAAATGGTCTCAGTTTTGGAAAGTGGGTGAAGGAGTGAGAAATCAAAGCAGGTGGGGTACCCCTGCTCATGTCCCTGGGAGAATGTGACTGCCCTGATATGATGCATAGAGGCTCAACGCAGAAAGAAAGCAACATGTAATGAGCGCCTAACCAAGACCAAGCAGGGTTCCAGAACTCTACACTAACACTGTACTGGTAGAAAGAGCTGGGCCAGTGGATGCACAAAGAGAAAAGATGAGAAAAGAAAGAAACCATGGCCTGAGCTAGGGATTTGGGCATCACTTACAAGAGGCAGAGGTGAAATCACAGGAATGGGTTAGAAATTGCCAGAGTGGAGAGTGGGAGAAGAGACAGAAGATTTGCATAACCCATATTAAGTATTGCCTGACTGAGGAAACGGGCAGTGCAAAGGGTATGAGAGACTGAATATACAAATGGGCAAAGGCCAGACCATGTATCTAGAACCTCAGACTCTGCCCACAACCTGCAGTAACCTGGCCAAGACGCCAATTTCTCACCTACGACAAGCAGCCAGGGAAGTCAGCCTGCTGTAAGTCATGCCAGCAGGAAGGCAGGACACTATCTCCAGTAACAACCCAGACCACCAAACAGTAACTTCTATAACCAAGATGTGGGACTTGATTAATAACGGGACAGCTTCTCTAATTTTTTGCCTCCAATTTAGGACCAACTGGGGAGAGTCAAGCATGCTCCCCCACCCAATCCCATAGGATGCCCTGCTTTGAGTTAGCCCCCCTCCACTTCCCCTTCCCCCTCCACTTCAGGGCACACCTGAAGCCTTCCCCATCCCACTACAAGGCTCCCCCACTCCTCTGCCTGATTCTGAGTCTCTGAATGGAAGCGACAGTGGCTGATGCTCTTGCTAACAGCAAGCTCCGAACAAACAGCCTTTGCTTTGCTCATTGGTCTTCATTTATTTCCACAGGACTATGCACAGAGACAGAGAGGTTCGCTTGGAGAGTATAAGAGAAAACCTCTTCCTGAGTAAAAATGCGAGGTGGAAAGGATGAATGAAGACAATCACAGTCTGAACTGGAAAGAGGGCTGAAGGAGTTCTACCAGGTGGATGCCATCTTCCCATGGAATAACCTCTGATCAGTGACTCGGGAGAAGGCAGGCCAGGGCTGCAGGAAAGACAGAGGAGTGCAGAACTGAAAGCAGGCAATATGGAGCCAACCAGAAATGGGTGACATGCTCACTTCTGTCTAACGGAGTGGGCTACACAGAGCGCCATCTTCTCTTTTTCTTCAGATCCTGCAAGATCCAGTAAGAAAGGGGCACCTGGGTGCCTCAGTCAGTTGAGCATCTGACTCTTGATTTTGGTTCAGGTCATGATCTCAGGGTGGCGAGATTGAGTACCACATCAGGCTCCCCACTCAGCGGGGAGTCTGCTCGGGGACACTCCCTCTCCCACTGCCCCTCCCCCCACTTGTGCACATACTCTCTTTCTCTCTCTGTCTCAAATAAGTAAATAAATCTTAAAAAAAAAAAAAAATTCGGTAAGAAATGGATACCAGCGCTATAAAAGGAAGAGCACATCAAGAAAATTATAAAGGAACTAGGTTCGTTTTGTGTTCATATGGACAAACTGGGGAAGGATGTAAAACAAAAGCTCTAGAGCCAGTTTCTGCCAGTTTCTTCTACCTTTCAACATCTTTGTTGGGTTGGTACATTGGAAATCTATTTGTAGGACCAAGTGCTCTAGGTTTTTTCAATTCTTTGGTGTTCCCTTCAGATGCAGGGGTAGATTAAAGTTTCTCTTCCTCTTTAGACAGTCAGAAAAGTGCTCAAATACTGAAGTCAAAAACCAAATGGACCCTTCTAAATCTGGGAGCAACACTCTAATTTAAAAACATGGTTGGGTTTGTCAGCATAAAGCACAATAGATCAAAGTTAATGTACATGAAGGGAAAAACTTATAGTTTAAGAAAAGATTGGAAAATGGATAATGAAGTCTTCCTTACTTTGGAGCAAAATATGATGAAACTTTAAAGGGGCTGTAAACACCTGCATGAACTCATGCCTCTTCATAAAAAGAACAACAGCCAACATTTACTGAGCATTTATTATATGACAGATGCTATTGTATGAAAGCATTAACATGTTTAGTCCTTCTAGAAGCCTTTCAGGTAAGACTTGTCTTTATTGTACAGACAAAAAAAAAAGTGGTACAGTAAAATCAAGAAACTTGCTCAAGATTGCAAATCTCCTAAATGGTAAAGCCAGACTCGAACCCAGGTAATTTGGCCCCATGGTCCATATTCTTGTGTCCATAATATGAAAAGGAGGGAAAGAAGGAGGGACACTGTTCAGTCATAAAGGTAATTTAAAGAACCTTTCCTCTGGTGTCATCTTATCTATCACCAACACCCTTGTGGGACAATCTAATGACACCCTAGAACTTAGATTCTGTTTTTTAATAGAATTCTTCGTGAAAAGGAACCAGAGTTCATTGGAGAGTAGATAATACCCTGTCCCAGAGCAAGAAAATTCAAAACGAGACCAGAACAGCTTGTTGTTGCCAGAAAGCAAGTCTGCTCTCAGAGATATCTGGAATAGTGTCAAAAAATACAAAAGACAGCTCCCACTGGCCAAGTAGTGACAATTTGGGCATTAAAAGGGAAAATAATGATTAAAGTCCACTGGAGCAAGTTGAGTCTGTGAAGATAGCTCTAAGGTCATGATATTCAAAGAGAAAGAACAAAACACTAGGAGGTGATTGTCAACGCACAGAGGTCTCTCAATGCTGTTTTCTAGAAATGTTACATATCGATGGACTGAATTATGGATGCCCTACACTTGAACTGGGTTATTAATATAGATATAACTATAGATATTGTTTATTATTTTATTTTTTTAAAGATTTTATTTATTTATCTGACACAGAGAGAGAGTATAAGCAGGGGGAGCTACAGGCTCCCTGCTGAGCACGGAGCCCGATGCGGGACTCAATCCCAGGACCCTGGGATCATGACCTGCGCCGAAGGCAGACTTAACCAATTGAGCCACCCAGGCATCCCTAGATATTCTTTAATATTTTAAATAAGAAAATAATGGATTAGAAGAAGAAATTCATTAAAAAACTATATGAAAAATATAGAGAAGTCAAATTTTTTTTTTTTTTTTTTAGAGAGAGAGAGTGTGTGTGTGAGCATGAGCGGGGTAGGGGCAGAGGGAGAGGGAAAGAGAGAATCCCAAGCAGGATCCATGCCCATCGAGCAGCCCAACGCAGGGCTCGATCTCTTGACCCTGAAATCGTGAACTGAGCTGAAATCAAGAGTTAGACACTTAACTGACTGAGCCACCCAGGAGCCCCTAGAAGTCAGCTTTTTAGTAGAGAAATGGAAAAATTAGAAAGCAGATGTGAAGTGTACATGTGGAGGGGTGGTATATTCCAAAGTGAGTCTGGCTCTCGCTATACTTTCTGCGGTGGTCTAGGACCACTATGGTAATTTATACATTGGTTGCCCAGGCTCAAATATGTCATGGGTCCCATTCTGTGCAGACTCAAGTCTATCCACTTTAGAATGAAAGAAAATCCCTGGGGTCAGGACAGTGGGAATCATGTACGTAGACTTCGTTGGTCTATTCCCTCAAGCTTTAAGCCAAGGAGGCATAATAAGCTAAAATGGATATGCAACTCTGTGAGCAAGAGTGAGCCCAACCAGGACGGGAGCCTCACAGACATGGGGCTGATTCAAGAGGATGAGGGACAAGTGTGAGGAGGTCCAGGAGCAGCTGTCTTAACTACTGTGACAGATCAGTGTCCGTCGACAGGGTTAGAAGATGATGCTGACCCACCCCAAATTCTATGTTTCTGTAGCTTATTTAATGATAGTTTGCAGAAATTAGCTGCCATATTGTTTATAGCCATTGGGCCTGAGATGCAGGAGTGGCAGGGTGTGGACTGGATCTACGGGCATTTGTCACTGAGGTGTGCTAAAAAGAAGCCCTCTTCCAGTAGTGTGTAACGGTGCTCTACTGAATGGGGAAGAAACGACCCACAACAATGGATGAGAGCTGAGAGAGATACAAAATACAAAATGGAGGCCTGTCCCCTCACTTGAAAGGGCAGCCCGTGCACACGTGAGCAGGTGCTCTGCAGGTGAAGGACACCTGGACGTTCCAGTGTCCCTACAAGTCCCTGGGGATGTGACGTGTGCAAAACCACACAGTGCCCTTACCTCGCAAGAATAGTGTAAAATGATAACTGGAGGCACCAGTGAATCATAAAATAGCCACACCACAGGATGGATGCGATCTCCACCGGCAGGTGAAGCCGCTCTTAACTATGCAGTGATGCCCCCGCGCTCACTGAGATGCAGTTTTCCAGCTGAAACTAGAAAATTTGCCCTTCACCCCCTTCAGTAGGTCAAGTGACATGGAGGTTGATATTTATAGAGACTGAATCAGCAAATTAAACACACGGGAAAATGATGGAAACTACCCTGATATTCGGTACAAGGAGGCAAAGAAATAGGTCAAAGTCATTTACTGAGGTCAAAGATCTGGTCTCGTGGTGTAATAAGGTCAGTTAAAAGGCACTTGGGAAGCTAAGAGCAGTTGTTAATTCACAGATTCACGTGGAAAATTACGACAATCGAGAGCATCACTACCCTACCATTGGTATAGTATTTTAGTAGCAAAATAACAAAAAGGGGAAAATAAAACATGATGTCAGAAAAAATACAAATAGGATATTTTCACAGAGAAGATACATTTTTTTCAGACATAAAAGTTCAGGAAACATTGAGTGGGCAATATGATTCCGAGTAGTAATCTATCAGAGGCTAGAAAGGCATCTCGGCTATTCAGTAGAGTTAAGATGAATTAAAGAAATGCACACATGCCCTTGAACAACGTGGGGGTTAGGGGTACCGAACCCTGTGCAGTCAAAATTCCGCATATCACTTTTGACCTCCACCCCCAAAAACTTGACTACTCACAGGCTGCTGTTGAGCAGAAGCCTTACCGAAAACATCAACGGTTGTATGTTCCATGTAATAGTTACTGTATCCTTACAATAAAATAAGCCAGAGAAAAGAAAATGTTATTAAGAAAGTCATCAGGAGGAGAAAATGCATTTACAGGACTGTACCATATTTATCAAAAAAAGGTGTGTTGTCAGTGGACCTACGCAGTTCAAACCCGTATTGTTCAAGGGGTGGCTGGATTTAGGAAGGGCTGCCGCAGATGAGATCACGAGAAGAGGCTGTCAAAACAGGGATAAGGGGAGGCACTGACCGACTAGGATGTTGTGCACTCTTCCAACTTTCAGGAGTGAGGAGAGCTACACACACAGAGGGAGTATAATTATGAAGCAGCAAGATCTCAGCAAAGTTTGCAGGGAGCAGGCAGCTCTCTTCATGATAATGATGCCAGAAGGAGAAAAGCATAAAGAGGAAACTCTTACAGGGAAGTAAATTGTACTTGGAAGGTAAGCATCATGTGATCCCATTAGTGCTGCTCTGGGCTAGAGTCTAGAGAGCTCAGTGCCAGGATGAGGAAGAGGTAGGAGAGGAAGAGGTGGGATTTGTGCAGAGGGGCTAAGTTGAGACTGGCATGCTGCTGGAAGCTTCTGCAGGAGGCGGTGTCTCCCCGTCTGCATCAGCGCCACCATACTCAGTGGGTACATCGCCACATCGCCCCTCTTCTCTCGCCAGGGGCATCCCTGGGGGATGCCTGGGGGGTACCCAGGCAGGGTCTCTGCAGGTTGTTAAGGGACTGGAGCCATGGCTGAGGCTGCCCTGAGGACAAGGATGGGCGGACGCAGGAGTCAGCCAGCCTTAGAACCAGCACTGTGGTTGAGGCAAGAGATCCAGGGAGGCCAGTGAAGACTTTAGGATCCTCCAGCAAGCATCGTGGACACACTGGCCATGGTCTAGCAGACGGAGAAGAAGAAAATGAAAACAAAAGGGGCTGCTATAGGAAGAGGTTCAGGAAACTGGGAGATTAGATATGCAAATGGACAATGGCCAGACTGTCTATAAAAACTAGACTCTGCCCCAACAGCTGCGGCCACCTGACCAAGACACCAACCTCCCACCCACAATAACCAGCCCAGGAAGCCAGCCTGTGATAAGGCAGGCTATTTCTAGTAACATCCAAGACACCAAACAATAACTTCTGTAACCCTGTAACCTTGTGCCCCAAATGGCCATGACTTGATTAAGAACTACCAGCTTCCCTAATTTTTGTTCCCACTTCCAACTCAGGACCAAGCAGAGAAAGCCAAACATGCACCCCTTAACCAAGGACAGAGGACGCCTCGATTCCAGAAGCTGCCCAGCCTCCAGCTTCCCTCTGCCAACAGCCCCCGTCAGGACACACCTGAAGGCTTCCCCCCACCCCCTCCCACTAGAAAGCTCTCCGGGGCCTCTACCTGAGGCTCTGCCGAAGGTGATAGTGGCTGCCTGCTTTGCCAGAGCCGGCCCTGAACAAACGGTCTCTATTCTGCGGTCATCTTCGTTTCCTTCCCCAGAACCAAAGAGCACAGTCAGGATAAAGCAGATTCTGGATACGTGAGGACAAGGGAGGAACAGGAAGTTGGTTGTGAAGAGAGAAAGGGATTTTGGACACTCTGGAAGGGACGGGGAGAGGGTTCTTATTTACCTGTTGCTTGTTATGAGTTTCCTGCTGTGTTCTTATGGGGTATGCAATTTACCAATAAAGCCCCATGAGACAGATTTCTTTTAGTCTACCCCTTTCAATAGAAACAAAACTAAAATAGCCTTTATAACCCATCGGGGGGAGTGGAGGCCAAGGCTGGGGTCCCTCCTTTTCCCTTGACAGGCTACGCCCCCCAAGTCCTCTCTGCCCGTGTGCTCCTGACCACGGCCCGCCGTTGCCTCAACTGTACCATTATTAACTGCTCTGTGGCTCATCCTTGTGTGCTGCCACGCTCTGTAAATAGGCATCGAATGAAATGATGAAATGAATACCTTGTCCAAATTTACAGTCAGTAAGTGGTATAATGCAGATTTGAATCCAGATCTTGCTGATTTCAAAGTCTATGGCGGTTCACCGCATTAGGCTTCCTTGGAAGTGCAATAGTACAATGGACATTAAATTCATTGACTTGAGGTGGTCAGAACAGTCAGCTAGGGTGTTGGGAAGTACACTGTAGTTACTAAGCAGGATGGCAAGGGATGGAACTGAAGGTCGGGGGTTGTCAGCCAGGGACAAGAGAGGGTGGGAAAGAGTCCCGGAACTAGCAGGTGATGTTGCCTATAACATGGTGTGAGTGGACAATGCAAGAAAGTTCCATCAAATTAAAATGAGAACTATCGGGAGCCGATGGTGGGGCAGGCGGCTGTCTGACTGGAGACTGGGGCTGGACGGGGCATGAGGAATGGCCAGCACCCCACCTTCGTCCTGTGTGCCGGGGAGAGGAGACAAAGCAAAAGGTCTTCGGGATGAGGTCGGAGTGGCAGAAGGACAGGCGGTGCCTATGGCGTGGCTGAGAATGCAAGAGGACACACACAGGGCACAGGGGAAGAGGCTGCAAAAGAGAGGGAGGGAGATTGGAGGGGATGCAGGTTCTAGAACACATGGCTGCGTGGAGGGGGAGCCCGGCAACCAGGCAGTGACGCCAACTCCCCGGGGGAAAGGCAGCGGGGGATGGTGGGTAACTGGAAGAATGTGTTCCAGATTTGAGGGAGAAGCAGTGTTGAGTCACTGGGATTTAACAATTGATTGAGATGGAGAAATAAGCAGACCCAGATTCCAGCTGTATGAACTTAAAGTCAAAATTGGATTAAATTATAGCTTCTCTCAAGTGAAAATAGGAATAGTCCTAAGGTTCCCTCTTTTTGGTTGTTGAAACCTACAAATAACCTGCTAATGTGTCTTAAAAGGTCCTGCGTATTTTATCTTACAAGTTGTTACAGTTTGACCTTTATAAAGCTGCTTCCTAGGTGCTGGGGTTTGCCATTTCAAGTACTCAGCAGACCTCATCACGAAGTGAGGTGAGAAGGGGCAGAGCCAACCCACGGAATAAGATGAGTCACCGGCCCCCTGTCCACGGATGCTTCTATCTGTCGTGTCATAGGAATCTCGGAAAGTTCTGATGCAGAAGGAGTGTTCAGGAGGAAGATGGTGGCAATCTGCTATTGTTCTATTGCCTTACTAATAACCCCAACACAATTCTTCTCCCAAATTCAGTCTAAGAAGTAAATATACGTAGGAACCCCTCCCAAACATGTTAGAATAAATCTAAAATGTATGCTAATTTCTCTCTTGTATCCTTTGTTCCTTGTCTAATACTGTTCTCTGGTAACTAGACTATAATGTAGCATGGGTTGAAAAACAAACAAACTTCAGTGATCTTTTCCAGACATTTTTTTGTGCCACGCATTCAACCCTCAAGGCAAAGTCTCCAAGATAAAAACCCACATACGCATTACCAAGTTGTTGTTGATCTTAAGCTGGAAAAGAGGGGCACTTAGACTAAAGCTTGCCAGAGGGAAAAACTACAGTGAAAATTCATTGTAAGCTCTAATTCATAAGAACTATGGTGGTTGTGTGCCCTGACTTCAGCTTTGCCGCAAGATGTAATAAAAATAGACTTCTCATCTATCTGCCCCCTGCCTTGGTGCTTGCCTACACCCTCTCCATGACCTAAAAAAAAAATAAATAAATAAATAAATGGGCAGCTCATGGAAGAGCTGGAGAAGGAGATTTATGGGGATAAAACCATGTCCCAATGGCCCTGCCAGTTAGAAATATCCCCAAGGAGACATTATTTAAGGTAACGGAAGAGACATAATATGTAAATCTAATGTCATCTATTTCTAGATTAATAACGAACTATGTGCGACATTGAGACAGAGGAGGCGCGTGTCTTCTTATAGACACGCTGATCTATTTCATCCTGAATCTTAAGTTGGAATTTTTCCTGAGATGTGTGCTTCTTTAACTTCCACTTGATGTGACAACCAGCACAGTGTCCCTTGTCCATTTGGGGCACTCATTTTTGCCAGGCTCGTCATGGGACAAACCAAAACCTCAACGACAGAGAGGGGTCTCTGTACAAAATTTCATTCTGTCCACCGGCCCTCTGTACAGGATATGCCCAAATTGTAAAGAACTGTCATTGAATGAAATCATTACTCATTTTTATTCCCTCGGTCTGAAAAGTAAGAGTCATGCCTCAGCTTAACCCACAGGTAGGTTGGATGATCTCATGTACTTAGGATATTTTTCTCCCTACTGTCTAGCGCTCTCTTTGCTTTTCTGCCCACCCCCTAAAAGAGAAGTTTTGTTTGTTACCTCTTACCGACATTTATTTTGACAATTTTTTTCTGAGAGTCCATCCTCATCCTCTCCCATGATGTCCACGGCAGAAAATATCAACGCCACGAGAATGGCAAAACAGCATACCAGGGCAAAGATCACGATGCACTTCTGCTGGGACTGTCAAGAAAAAGAAGGAAAAGAAAAGTGAGAAGCAGCTTCCACTTCGGAAACTCAGGATTGGACAGCTTTTCAAAACCCTTTAGGAAAGTTACTTTCATCACTGCCAGCGAAAGGGCTGTCCTCGGAGGGAAATCTTGCTCATTCCTCAACAGAGCCTTCGAACCCTGCTAAGTATGTTATAACCTGCTAAATAATGCAAGTGCTGTATTGAGACTTCTGAACAAGTTCACTCTCCCTCTTTCTCACCAAAAGCAGTCCAGAAGATCTGGAGATCTTCTACAAGATCTTCTACAAAGAGCACTATGAGGTCCATGAGTGTAAATTAAAAATGACAAGAGTGGCTCAATAATTATTCTCTGTCCCCCATTATTATCACCACCTTCCAAACTCTATGAAAGGTCTATGCCCTCAAACTCTGTATCCTCTTGCTTCTCCCACCGTGTCTTGCTCTAAGACCTTTACTATGATGGCTTCAGGAGAGATGCCCCTGGCAGGTGAGGATGAGTTCCACACTTTGATCAGAAATTAGATCCATCAGATGCCAGCATCTTGGGTCATGTAACTGACATGGTTCATTTCGAAAGATCGAACACAGTCATAACCAACATTCATACTCTTGATACGATTTTCACTTAGAAACAGTGGCTGAAGGTCCAGCCACTTTTGTCCTTATCTTTAGGGCCAAGTGTTGTATTTTGAGACATCCCTGTCCCCAGGGGTTCATGGCCACAGGGGGCAGAAGATAGGGCCATGGTCCCTGGGCAGCACCCATGGCCCCCAGAACAAATAATTTTGCCTACATTCTATTAGATAAATCTGGATGGGGAAAAGAAGAGAAAGAACAAATTTTAATTTTAATTTTTAAAAGTGTTTCTGAAGGTTTTAGGGATTATTTGCAGGAGGGGAAAAAGTGATCATTGACCAGACAGCCAGGAGAAATTCCCTTAGTGATGAGATGCATATATGTGTACACACACACACACACACATATACACACTTCACAGTTTTGTGGAAACCAGCTGGCTTTGCTTCTCCCACCACCCCCTGCCCTTTATCCCCACAGCCACATGGTCTCCAAAGAACCAAGGAACCTCCCCAAGCTCAGGGTCCAGTTTGTCCAGGGACAGGCTCAGATTACAGATTCTAGAGAAAGGTGTTGTCAAGGAATGAAGGTGCTTCTGTAACCAGGAACGATCAGCTCAGATGCTTGTTTCCTTCCAGAGGCTTTGTCTTCTGACTTCCCTCAGGTGTCCCCTCCCAAGAGAAGCTGGTTCCAAGTCCCTTCCTGACTCTCACTGTGCGCTTCTCTTACTCCACACCCAGGGAGGAAGTGGGGGAAAGCCCAAGCGAGACATTTGTGAACCACTGTTCTTTGACCCTAGGCCCCCAGGATCTTTAAGACAGGGATATGTTTTATTCTTTCCATCCTAAGCAACCAGCACAGGGCCAAACAGATAGAAGGTACCCAAGAAATAATGACTGTGTAAACAAAGTGAATGAATGAAATAAAAATCACAACGGCACACTTCTGAGCATGTAGGGTGACATGAAGGTGTTTCGAGACTCAGGTGTGGCCTTCCCAAGAATTAGTTTACTTCCGTATTTTGGTGATTGTGAATCTTGCGGCTTCTCCTTGTTCACTCTCTGCTTGAGCCAGAGGCAAATCCACGTGCCGTGTTTACCGACTATATCAAACTCTGCAAAAAAAACTGTGCATTCATCCTGCCCTTTTATTTTCCATTCATCCCTAGTTCCTCATTAATTTCATTTTTCAGAAGCAGCATAGGAAACTGGTTGAGGTCACGGACTTTGGGACCAGATTGCTTGGATTCTTCCACTTAGTGGTTGTATGCCCTTGGGCAAGTTATTTAGTTTTTGAGCTTCAGATTCCTTGTCGGTCAGATGGAGATGATAATCATGAAATAATAATAACAACTGCCTCATAGAGTTGTGACTGATGCTTATGTTAAATGAGATACTATATGTAAAGTTCTTAAAACAGTATCTGAACAGACAGCACAGGATGAGTGTCTGCTGTTGTATATGCACCTCTGGGAGCTGCCTCAAATATTTTGGGGAAACAAGGTAAAGATATGAATAGATAAAAAAAACATACGGGACACCAGGGGGGCTCAGTCGGTTAAGCATCTGACTCTTGATTTCAGCTCAGGTCATGATCTCAGGGTTGTGAGATCAAGCCCCTTGTCGGGCTCTGCACTGGGCCTGGAGTCTGCTTGAGATTCCCTCTCTCTCTCTTTCTCTCTCTCTGCCCCTCCCCCACCCTCTCTCTCTCCCTTTCTAAAAAATAAAAGAGTAAAATGAAAACAGACCACAAAAACTATATGTGTAAGAGAGAAGCAGAGTGATAGAGAGACAGAGGTAGAGAAGGAGAGGAAGACATGAGAAAGAGAGAAGGTAAATGTGAGATGAAAATTGTCTAGGATAAAAATCTTTTTAAAGATTTTATTTATTTATTTGACACAGAGAGAGAGAGAGCACAAGCAGGGGGAGCAGCAGGCAGAGAGAGAAGCAGGCTCCCAGGGAGCCCGATGCAGGGCTCGATCCCAGGACCCTGAGATCATGACTTGAGCCGAAGGCAGATGCTTAACTGACTAAGCTCCCAGGCGTCCCTAGGATAAAATTTTTGAGAAATTTTTCTAGCCATCTCTGACCTCAAAACACTAAAGCAGCATTCCTTAAACTTCAGCCTGCATCGAAATCACCCAGAGGGCTTGTGAAAACACATGTTGCAGGACCCCATTTCCAAAAGGTTTTGGTTGAATGCTTGAATTGGTCTGGGGTAGCGCCAAGAATGTGCATTCCTAACAAGCTCCTAGGGGACACTGATGCTGCTGATCCAGGGGTCAGACTCCGAGATATCAAACTATCACCCATACTAAGTCCTGTTTTGTTTTGTTTTTTTAAGATTTTATCTATTTATGTATTTAGAGAGAGAGAGTGGGGAGAGGGGAGAGAACATCCCAAGCAGACTCAGCACTGAGCATGGAGCCTGACACAGGGCTTGATCCCAGGACCCTGAGACAATGACCCAAGCAGAAATCAAGAGTCGGATGCTCAACCAACTGAGCCACCCAGGCGCCCCCCAAAGTCCTGCTTAATACATGTCCATCCTTCAAATGCACCTCCTTTAGTTCATTTTCTTTTCTTTTTTTTTTTTTTGGTTTAAGATTTATTTATTTATTTGAGAGAGAGAAAGAGAGAGAGTGCACAAGCAGCGGGGAGGTAAAGAGGAAGAGGAAGAGAGAGAATCTCAAGCAGACTCCCCACTGAGAACAGAGCCCAACAAGGGGCTCAATCCCAGGACCCTGAGATCATGACCAGAGCTGCAATCAAGAGTCAGGAGCTCAACTGACCAAGCCACCCTGGCGCCCCTCCCTTAGTTCCTTTTCAAACAATAAAGGGATCATGATAAATACATCCAATGTGGAGGCTTAGAAATAAATAATTTTAAATAATTTTTTAAAATTTTGAATGAGTTTTCTCCTGCCCTTTACTTTCTATTTATTTTACTAATATTCATTGCTTGTATAATCAGAAACTGTTTGCTGTTAACTATTTTGAAAAAAAAACACACATAATACAAAAAAGGAAATAAATCACTCCCAGTCCCACTCAGACAAAACTACCATTAGCATTTTGTTCTCATTCTTTCCTATATACTATGTCTACTGATCTAACAACCTAAAGATATTGGTATCATGCTATATACAGTTTTGCATTCTGCTTTTTGCACTTGATTATGCTTTAAGGTCATTAAATATTCTTCTAAAGCATAGTCTTAAATTGTTGCATCACATTCCATTGCATGGATATGTCACTGTCTCCTTTATTCCAAGAACTTTTTTTTTAAAAAAGCCACTCATTTAACAACACAAAAAATAATTAAATATTTTTGTCATTTTACCCTATTTCCATATAAATTATAAATAGAAACAAACAAAAAGCTTTTAGAGGGGTTTAAAGCAATGCAATCATGACACATTAATCGAGTCCAGAGAGACTCTAACCCAGGTGATATAATTAAATATTATTTCAAAAAGAATCCTGAAGAGAATAGGATAAATATATCATGTCAGGTACATTTGTGGGTACTCAATGAATAAATCCTAATGAAGTTAATACTAAATGCTGCATCTACAACAATATTGATCTGTTTCCCTTTATTCTGAATTTTATGATCAAACAGTCAATAAGAGCTCCCATTAATTTGCATGCTACTGGAAGTACTTTGATATAATAACCCTCACAAATTTCTATTAACTTCTATTCATTTAATTCTATATTATCTTATTCTATTAATACGAACAACTGACCTAGTTATTTTCATTTTAATTCATCAAAGAAGAGAAATTCAGACTCTGATATTCATTTTTAAATGTCTCCTTGAAAGAATGTACTAGAACAATATAAGGTCAGACCACTCCTTTTTTTACACCTCATCAAAAATGAACAATTCTGTTCAAATGACAGCCTCACAAATGAGACCAATCTCCAGGTTACCAAGACATTTATTCATTTTCAAATCCTTAACAGATCTTTTCAGATCATTTAGGAATCAACTTGAAACACACTCTTCTGTTTTTATTGAATAGAATCAAAGTATGCAAAGTTTTAAGGAGAACCCATTAACGTGATTACAACCTCAACTCCACTAATGGGCTCAACCAATTAAAAGAAAACAAAATTTGAAATGCTATTATCCAGCATCAGTCCGTACTTTTCACTGGAGTTTGTACTGAAACAGTTTTGAAAAGAATTGCTTGCTTGGTCAAGAAATAAATCTAATTACTCTAATGCCAAAAATATTTAAATATCATATCCTTATCAAATACATTTCACCTTAATACAGAAAAAGAGATGTATGACCTCTAAATGGTTAGAGTATTAAATTGGAAACTTGGAAGTACTATCAATTCCAACTTGGGCTTTTATAGCATTTGATAAACTCTTAAAAGGAATTTATACCCACGTGCCTAGGGGTAAAATATACATTTGCAAAAATTAACCATAAATTAAAATTGTTCATATTATTTTTTCATTTATTTACCATGACAATTTTTTTAAATAAAATCATGGTGAAGTCTTAAACATAACCATTTTTATGTGTGCAGATTTTAACACCTACAGAGCTGGAAGTTCTAGTACAATCATTCTCCATGCGAAAGATGTCAAAATTAGAACTCAAAGACATTGGGTTACTGTCCAGTGTGACCCAACCAGTTGGAGACAGCCCAGAGATTTAATTTAGGTCTCTGAATCTGAAATCTCTAGATCTGTTCTATAGATCCAAAAATTTTCCTCTTCTGGTTTTCTTTTCTTGACTTCATTTTCTACTTAATTTTTGCTATGATTATTTTATTAGTTTTATTATTAGTTTTTAGTTAACCAATTCCTATGTGGCCCATTAATGTAGAAATGAATGTTGAACATTTGGCTCTAAGCTGTGGAGACAGGGCATTCTTGGACCTTTAGAACTTTCCTATGATTCTAAATGTGTTCCTAGCTTGAGTTCCTAGACATGTTCCCAGAAAAAAATAGGTCACCCAGAAGATTCATAGGAATCTTAGCTGATGGCTTATCAATCTCCTGAATAATGACCATATTCTGGAACCATCATAGAAAATCTAGACTATAAGTTACTTAAGGGCTTTGGTTTCAAAATCCTTTTACAAGAATTATCACTTCACTTTCCACATACATTTTGATGTTCCCTGGGGTTCTATTTAATAATTTTTCTCTTCTTGTTCTGTACCCTCTCCTCCCTGCGGGACTCTAATTTACTCCCAAGTCTTCACCGGCTATATATACTGATAACTCAAGAGTATATCACCAGCTTAGAGTACTTGCTGAGTACCAGATCCACACTGAATGAGTTTCTCTGGAAGAGTCTACCAATCTAAGTCTACCAGTCTAAGTTGAGAAGACAAAGTAGGGATTTTAGAAAGGCCAGGTCAATTAGAGTTGACAGGACAGAGGAGTAGAGAGAGGAGACCGTTATAGGGAGAGAGTTGTGGAGATCTTCAGAGAGTCTCCTGAGTCCTCAGTTAAGTACTGATAAGTATGTGTATATAAGGAAATTACCTGAGGCCTGGAAAAAGAACCACCTGAAAGGAGCAGGTGAAACAATCTCTAACCAAACACACAGGACCAAAAAGAGTTGGTGTTCCCACTATCCAGAGTGGTAAAATCTCAATACATGGGGCATCAAGTAATTAGAAGGATACTGTATCTAGAAAATGGAAATGGGAAAAATTAGCCCTAGATTCAAGGCTGCTCTCCCACCTAAGAAAGCATAAAAGCAAGCCTTAAAAACCCAAACTGTTCACAAATAACTATATCTAAGAGTAAACCTCAAGAATATTTTTTAAATATATGATATCTACCACACAGCAAAATCGAAATCACAATGTCCAGCATTCAGTAAAAAATTTCCAGACATGCAAGGAAACAGAAAACTATAACCCCAATTGAGGTGAAAACTCAGTCAACTGAAATCAACTCAGAAAGGAGTTGAGGGGTGATTGAATTAGTAGACACAGATATTAAAACAAATACTACTATATTTCATATGTTCAAGAAAATAAGTATGTTAAAGAGACATAAAGAAGATATAACAAAGGGTGCACATCAAAATTCTGGGGATGGGAAATACACTGGATAGGATTAAGAGCATATTAAATACAACATAAAAACAGTTTAATGAACTCTATAAAAACACAGAGAAAAATATAGAAAAACTTGAATAATATATCAGTGAGCTATGAGGCAACTCAAGCAGCCTAATATACATGTTCTTGGAGTCTCCAAAGGAGACAATGTACAAAAAAAATTTGAAAAATGCAAAGGCCAAAAATTATTCAAATCTGTTGAAGATATAATAGAGTTGCTTCTCAATGATAAAGGGATAAATTCATCAAAAAGACATAACAATAATAAACTTTCATGCACCTAATAAGAGAGCTTCAAAATGCATAAAACAAAAGCTAACAGAACTGTAAAGAGAAATGAACAAATCTTCAATTACTCCATGATGTCAAGACCCTTCTCTCATTAATTGATAGAATAAATAGGGAAGAATTTTAAACAGAATGAAAATAAAAATACAATATATGAAAATACATGAGATGCAGCAAAAGAAATGCTTTAGGGAAATATAGACCATTAAATACATATTTGAAAATAAATAAGGTCTTAAATGATCTAAACTTCTACCTTAAGAATGTAGAAAGAGAAAAGAGCAAGTTAAACTCAAAATAGGCAGAGGAATGAATAAAGAGCAGAACTCAATAAAAGAGAAAACAGAAAACAATACAAAAAAAAATCAATGAAATCAAAGTCTGGTTCTTTGAAAAGATCAATAAATTGATAAACTTTTAACCATACATATATAAAAAAAAAAAAGGAAAGACACAAATTGCAAATATCTCTATGAGACATAGGACATGACCACAGATGATACCAAAAATAAAAGGATAAGGGAATAATATGAATAAATTCATGCCAAGAAATTCAGTGTAAATAAAATGGACACTTTTTTATAAGATAAAAATTACTAAAGTTCACTCAAGAAGAAGGATAACCTGAATATATCCTTATATCAATTAAAGAAAATAAATTTTTAGTTAAAAACCTTCCCACAGAGAACACTCAAGGCTTAGATGGCATCATTGATAAATTATGCCAAACATCTGAGAAATAGTAATAACAATAACACAAAAAACCAAAGAGGGAAAAACCTCCCAATTCATTCTATGAGGTCAACATTACCCTGATACAAAAACCAGACAGAGACTTAAAAAAATATTTTGTCCTGCTGTTGAATAATGCACTACCTAGAAACCAAGACACTATATTCATTTAGCAGGTATTTAATACCTACTCTGTGCAAAAAAAAAGAGTGCAGGGAACTTCAGTGGCCATAACCTCAACAAAGAACAAAATTTATCCATTTTCTTCCTCAAATTACTTATAAAAACTGCAAAAGATCTCTATCACCTCAACTTGTCTTTAATTGAAAGATGAATCATCAGCTCCACAGTCTGCTTAGTTTTTTCATGCCTACTAGAGTTCTCCCAATGGCACTTGAAGATGTTCCTATTTGAGGAAATTCTTGCTATTTTTACCAGATCAATAATGGTAAATTATTTCTTTAGCAACCTAGGTTGTTCTTTTCCTTTTAAAGATATGTGAATTTATTGTTTGACCATGCCTTTGTTAGTTTTCTACCTTTTGGTCTCTTTCACTAAACTCAGCTCCTTGAATTCTAGGATCTTGTCTAGATCCATAATGCCTGGCACCTTTAAAAAAAAAATACAGAGGTGCCTGGGTGGCTCAGGCCCTTGAGCATCTGACTCTTTGGTTTCAGCTCAGGTTATGATTTCAGCGTCCTGGGATCAAGCCCTGCAATGGGCTCTGAGCTCAGCGGGGAATCTGCTTGAGGATTCTCTCTCTCCCTCTCCCTCTGCCCCTCCCTCTTCTCGCGTGGGCATGAGTGTGCTCTCTCCCTTTCTCTCAAATAAATAAATCTTTAAAATCAATCAATCAATCAATCAATCAATCTTAAAAAAAAAAACAACATAATGCCTGGCAAACATGTTCAATAAATATGTGCTTAATGAGTGATGAATAAGTGAATAAAGGCAAAAAACGGCAAGGGCTATAAAATCAAAATCATGATTTTTGTGTTTTACAGCCTTTATTATTTATTTCCTACTTATAAGCATTTCCATTGATTCCCATCATAGAAGAACATTTATTTGTGAGTAAAAAACATGCAAAAAAAATAAGTACTATATTAAGTACTATAAGACAAAATTAGCCTAACGAAGAGGATAACATTCGGAACAGAGAACATCTTTTCCAAAATGGCAGGACAGAGAATAAAAACTCAAGTTTGAATCAACTGAACACAGGAAACTGCTTCCAATCTTACATAAATTCTTAGAGATGATAAACAGATCTCTTATAATAATAATAATAATAATTCTATAACAGTGCTTGACAAATAAACTGGAGCACCAATGGACAAGAAATTGTAAAGATTTACTGTAAATTAGATAAACCAAGGAGATCAAAATCCAAGACACACATAGGAAAACACAAACTGCTATAAAGGAGAGCTCCAAGTATACAGGTAACACAGAAAGAACTAGAAGAAACTTTGGAATGACTGACAGTGATTAGTTGTGTTATGTTTCAGAGCAGGCTGGCCAGTCAACCCTTCCCACTACTGCTTTCTTCTTCCCTCTTGTGCTGAGCACCACATAACAGAAATGTCACATACAAGATAAGCCATGAATAGGGCAATTTCCTCAGAGAGCTAAGGATCCCCAGGAAGAAACTACCAGTACATGCAGGCCATGCAGCTGGGCAGCATATGAACCCCTCCTATAAAACCTGGAGATAAACCACTGTGTTCAACCATCACCCATAGACATGCAAATAGGAACTGCCAGATATAGAAGTGGACAGGAAATTAAATGTCTTCAAGAGTTTGAGGAAAAACAAAACCATGAAAGAGGTACTTAACTCAACCAAGACAACAAATTCTGGAGAAAATAAAGCAACCAAATGACACAGCAGAACCTTTAAAAGTAAGAATAACCCAAGTTTTCAAGAAGATGAGGGGACAAGTTGCACCCATGAAACATCAGGGGAGATTTCTATGAAAGATGAGAAAAAAGAGATCTTGAAAATGATAACCTCAGTAGATGGGCTGAATATCAAAAGAGACACAGGTGAAGAGCAAATTCACACACTTAATTAAGTCAAAGGACTCTCCCACAATGCAACGCAAAAGAACAAAATCCTAACACCTATTGGAGAAAACTCAGAAACAGAGAACCAATCTATACAACCAGTATCTATCAGATCCCTGTTCCTAAATGAAAGAAAAGTGAGAACACAGGACTCTAAATAATCAAAGAAATAGAGAAAGAAAAAACTTTAATAGTTAAAAATACATATTATCCAAATAAGTACATTTGTTTTGTACCTATGTTTGGCAACGATTCAAAAGATTGATAACTCTACTTGGCAAGGACTGAAGAAATGAGTGTTTGAGCAAAATCTGGCAGAGCTTGCCTGGATGGCAATTTGGCAGTTTTTATCATGATCTTTATCAGAATTTTAAATGTGCATATCCTTTGGCTCCTCAATTTCACTTCCAATACTCAATTTTATGGAAATGTTTACTTATGTGCACAAAGATGTAAGACTGCAATGTCATTGTGGGAAAAAAATCTAGGAGAAATTATCTAACTATCCATAAACAGAGGAATTGAGAGAGTCAAAAAGAGTCATTCTGCAGAATATTGTAGCCACTATAGGTTTGGAAATGAGGGGAAAGACTCAAGGAACTCACCCAAAACTCTTGGCAGTTGTGGTCTGTCAGGAGGGGAGAGGTTTTGTGAGGTTGGATGCATTGCAGTGTTTAAGGTGTTCGTGGTTTACTCTACATTTTTCTGTATTATTTAGATATTCCATATGATCCCTCATCCAAATCATCTCTTACAGCAATGAGGAAGAAAGCTGTCCTTGTCCATTCTTGGACTATGTCCACTCAAAGCAAGTTATTTATCCTTAGCTTTCCTAAGACACAACTGAGCATCATCAGCCACTGCCCTCGGGTAGTCTATATTTACTTGAAGTCCTCCGTATTATTAAGCAAAGGATAGATATAAACCCAAGTTTCACAAATTGCAGACGATAACTGGACAATTCTGGAGAATATTTGAACATAGAGAATACCCAGAAACCCTCTAGTTCAACCTCTCATTGTATCATTTTCCAGGTAAGAAAATGCTGGGAGTAAGATGAGATGACCCAGTGTGCCCTCTTTTCTCTGCCAGCATATGGCTGATTGAATGACAAACCAGTAAACAAAAAGAACAATAGAATTTGCAAAAGACAAATGACAAAAATAAGGCTTTCTTGGACTGATTTGAGGGCAGGCATACCTCGCACACCAGACTGGGGGGGAGGGGTAGGAGGCCCTCAAGAAGTCAGTGAACCTCTTCTGTCCCTTTCCTCCTGCCTGCAGTTACTGGTGGCATTAGACAAGAGAAGCAAAATATGTTTAATTTGGTTTAAAAATAGGTAGGGAACATCTAACATGTGTTATATGCTATCCTAACACTGGTGATTCAGAAACTAGGTTCTTAAGGAGGTCTTTGCCCTTAAGGACCTCACATTTGAGGGCTGTGGGTGTGTGTTGCAGAGGATGGACAGTAAAGGACAACACAGTGTGATGCATGATGTTCCGATGGTACAGACAGCGAGGAGGGGCTGGGATGGTGACCACTCCATTAGAGCAGGACAGCTCCATTGGAGCAGGCTGATCCTGGTGTCACCATGTCCCCTGACATGCAGCACAACTAATTCCTTAGAATAGGGAAGCAGGAATTTCCTCTGTACTCGCCATAAAGCAAAGTGAGTTGTTCTGAATAGTAGTGAGTGAACAAGAACACACTGTCAGAGTCAATATGGAGTAGCCAACATGTACCAGCAGAAACGCTGTATTTTCACTCTCTCTGTTTGCCTCCATTACAGATAAAGGTGAACGAAAAATGACAACCAATTGTCAGTTGGTCTTTGATAAGCTGAGGGCTATTTTGGTGATTTGTATTCTACACTCTGCTTTTAATAAGCTGAAAAAAGTTTCAATTTTTCAATCTATCAAAATAAATCCAAACCCTCCCAATTTACTGTGGTAGGAGATTTATTCTGAAGATCACTGGTTAAGATTGTTTTATCTTTCTTGTGTAAATTATTTGTTTCCTGATCACTGTAAAGGATGATACTTCATCCAGTTAGGGGAAAAAACATGGTGGACAAAACTCAACAATCTATATTTTTTTAAATTTATTTTTAAAGATTTTATTTATTTGAGAGGGAGAGAGCAAGTGAGAGCACAACAGCAAGGGGAGGGAGAAGCAGACTTCCCACTGAGCAGGGAGCCCAATGCGGGCTCGATCCCAGGATGCAGGGATCATGACTTGAGCCGAAGGCAGACGCTTAATGACTGAGCCATCCAGGCGCTCCCAACAATCTAAGCAAAGAAAAGTCAGGATTGACTTTGGGTATAAGAGTGACAAAATTTATCTTTGGTATTGCCAGTGTTTCATTTCCCTCTTATTTGAAAAAGGAACACACACACACACATACCCCATGCATTCACACAAATGCACTTGCACACACATGCATACACATGCATGTGCTCACACATGCACATGCGGACACACACATTTATAAAAGGTGTGGTTAGGGAAGCTTACACTGGGAGCGGGAGGGAACTTATAGCCATCTAACCCAACCAGCCACTCAGTCCAAGGATCTCACCTCAGCACCTCTGACCTACAACAACATCCTCTTCTGCTTGGTCACTTTGAGCTAGCAAAAGCTCACTACTTAATGAGTCAGCACTAATTTGTTCAAAGTCCTTACTTACATGGGAAGACATATGAAGAACAGAAGCCTATCTTGAACCACCATGACTGAACACCCACCCAGATGGCCCCTGTCCTTCTGACCTGGGTCCTAATTCCTTTGTGGCTCTTCTTCCTGCCCCTCCCCCCAATCCCTCATCTCCATCCTTCTTTGTCTCTCTCTTTTTTGGACCTCCTTTGGTCCCTTACCCCTTCACTGCCTTCCAAGCCTGTCACTGTTCCTGCTCTGCTGCAAATCTGCCAGCACTCTTTGAGTCCCAATGTCCTCCGGGTCTTCTGCTCCCACTCCCAACTACTTCCAAGCTTGTGTGGGCTCTTCCCACAGAAAATCTACCTGTCCTGACTGCAAAGGGTCCACAAAAACACACATGATAATGCCCTAAGGTAACAGATAAAGAAATGCAATTTTATAATACAGACAAGTGAGGTCACTAGTAGTAGAAGGGGGAGGGGTGGGAGTTCAACATTTTAGCGGACCTTTTAACAGAATTCAAATCTTATCTCATTAACAGCATTTAGGAAAAATGCTGCCTACTGCTTTAAATGTCCCAACATTCTCCTTCTCCTCACCATTAATTTATCAACCCCCTTCTTCAAAGATTCAGGTAGAAGCTCATCCCAAGCCACGCACAGGGCACAGCTATCTCTGCACAGGGTAGGACGCTGTAAGAACACTGTTTTGTGGGGTGGACAGAGTATGAGAACATCTGCACAAAGCACCATGCTGAGCCACACAGCAGTCACTCCCTGCACGGGAGAGTACTCAGGCTGAGAGGGAGCCGAGAGGTCTTCACTCGGCTCATTAATAGCAACTGCTCTTCAGTCCTTCTTGCTCCCCACCACAACATACTTATCACTCCCTCAAAAGCAAGACACACCATCTTCCAGATGCCTAAACCACAAGATAAATTATTAAAAGATCATGGAACCAGGAAGAGAAGAGTAAGCATGCTTTTCATGTTTCTTCTTTCTTTCCTTAGAACAATACGCCTTCAATTTCTCCACTCATCAGAGAGGCTGGCCTGGGTTCCACTTCCTCACCAAGGTTCCAAAGACTGGGCAGCAGTAACCAACATCTGTTTGCATATGGCCTTACAATTCAAAGGCACTTTGCATACACATCAGTCATTCTGTTCTCTCTCTCTCTCTTTTTTACTGATGCTCTCTTTTGAAGTCAATGTTCAGAGCTGCCTGATCATCCAATCTCTCCTACTGAGCACATCCAGGCCTTTCCCTGAGTCTGCAGGCAATGGAAATCTTGGGCTGTTTCTGAGCAGAGAGAATGGAATTACTTTGGCACACATATCTCAAGATGCCACTGTGTGGTCGACTGCGTTGTCTGCCTAAGTGTAAAGGACCCCCAATCTTCTGTGATGTGGGTCCCAGATTGAGGAGCTGCAGTATCATTTTCTAGATGGTCTAAGTAGCCTACCTTGTACTGCAAGACATCAATCAGGGACTTCATCAGTGCTTGCTTCGCAGAGGAGAGTCTAATTCTTTAACAGTAAACACAGCTTCTTCCCACAAAAGCATCTCAGAATGGCTGCCCTGCCTTTCAGGCTGAGCAATGGAATCTCATACTCTAGATTAGGGTTATGATCCCAGTCCAAGGGCACCTCACATAGGAGGCCTGATATCTTAAAATACAAATAATTATAAGAGAATATTATGAAAAATTATATGCCAACAAACTGGACAACCTGGAACAAATGGATAAATTCCTAGAAATATACAAACTGCCAAAACTGAAGCAGGAAGAAAGAGAAAATTTGAACAGACCCGTAACCAGTAAAGAAATTCAATCAGTAATCAAAAATCTCCCAAAAAACAAAAGTCCAGGGCCAGATGGCCTCCCAGGGGAATTCTACCAAACATTTAAAGAAAAGTTAATACCTATTCTTCTCAAACTGTTCCAAAAAATAGAAATGGAAGGAAAACTTCCAAACCCATTTTATGAGGCCAGCATTACCTTGATTCCAAAACCAGACAAAGACTCCACTAAAAAGGAGACTTATAGGCCAATATCCCTGATGAACATGGATGCAAAAATTCTCAACAAGATACTAGCAAATAGAATCCAATGATATATTAAAAGAATTATTCACCATGATCAAGTGGGATTTATTCTGGGCTGCAGGGGTGGCTCAATATTTGCAAATCAGTCAACATGAAACACCACATTAATTTAAAAAAGGATAAGAACCATATGGTCCTCTTAATAGATGCAGAAAAAGCATCTGACAGAGTACAGCTTCCATTCTTGATAAAAACCCTCAAAAAAGAGGTATAGATGGAACATATTTCAACATCATAAAGGCCATATATGAAAGACCCACTGCTAATATCATCCTCAATGGGGAAAAACTGAGAGCTTTTCCTCTAGTCAGTAACAAGACAGGGATGTCCACATTCACCATTACTATTTAACGTAGTACTGGAAGTCTTAGCCTCAGCAATCAGACAACAAAAAGAAATAAAAGGCACCCAAATCAGCAAGGAAGGATCCAAACTTTCACTATTTGCAGACAACATGATACTCTATGTAGAAAACTTGAAAGACTCCACCAAAAAACTGCTAGAACTAATACATGAATTCAGCGAAGTCACAGGATATAAAATCAATGTGCAGAAATCTGTTGCATTTCTGTACACCAAAAATGAAGCAGCAGAAAAAGAAATCAAGGAATCAATTCCATTTACAATTACAACAAGACTATTTAAGATACCTAGAAATAAACCTAGCCAAAGAGTTGAAAGATCTGTACTCTGAAAACTACAGAACACCTATGAGAGAAATTAAAGAGGACACAAAGAAATGGGAAAACATTCCATGTTCATGGATTGGAAGAACCAATATTGTGAAAATGTCTAAACTTCCCAAAGCAATCCACACATTTCATGCAATCCCTATCAAAATAACAACAGAATTTTTCTTTTTTCTTTTTTTAAGTGGTTCTTTTTTTTTTTTTAAGTATTTATTTATTTATTTATTTATTTGGTTGGGGGGAAGAGCACAAGCAGGGGGAGCTGCAGAGGGAGAGGGAGAAGCAGGCTCCCCACTGAGCAGGGAGACTGATGCAAGGTTCGATGTCAGGACCCTGAGATAATGACCTGAGCTGAAGGCAGATGTTTAACTGACTGAGCCGACAGGTCCCCCCCAATAGCCTTTTTCACAGAGCTAGAACAAACAATCCCAAAATTTGTATGGAACCACAAGAGACCCCAAATAGCCAGAGCAATTCTGAAAAAGAACAGAAAAGCTGGAGACATCACGATTCCAGACTTCAAACTATATTACAAAGCTGTAGTCATCACGACAGTATGGTACTGGCATAAAAACAGACACATAGATCAATGGAACAGAATATAAAACCAGAAGTGGACTCACAACTATATGCTCAACTAATCTTCAACAAAGCAGAAAAGAATATCAATGGAAAAAGACTCTCTTCAACAAATGGTGTTGGGAAAACTGGTCAGCAACATGCAGAAGACTGAAACTGGACCACTTTCTTACACCATCCACAAAAATGAATTCAAAATGGATGAAAGACCTGAATTTGAGACAGGAAACCATCAAAATCCTAGAGGAGAACACAGGTGGCAACCTCTTTGACCTCGGTCTCAGCAACTTCTTACTAGACACATCACCGGAGGCAAGGGAAACAAAAGCAAAAATGAACTACTGGGACTTCATCAAGATAAAAAGCTTCTGCACAGCAAGGGAAACAATCAACAAAACTAAAAGGCAGCCTACAGAATGGGAGAAGATATCTCCAAATGACATATCCAATAAAGGATTAGTATCCAAAATCTATAAAGAATTTATCAAACTCAGCACCCAAAAATAAATAATCCAGTTGAAATGGGTAGAAGACATGAACAGACATTTTTCCAAAGAAGACATACAGGTGTCTAAAAGATATATGAAGAGATGTCCAACATCACTCATCATCAGGGAAATACAAATCAAAACCACAATGAAATACAACCTCACACCAGTCAGAATGGCTAAAATTAACAACACAGGAAACAGATGTTGGTGAGGATGGGGAGAAAAGGGAACCCTCTTACCCTGTTGGTGGGAATGCAAACTGGTGTAGCCACTCTGGCAAACAGTATGGAGGTTCCTCAAAAAGTTAAAAATAGAACTACCCTATGACCCAGCAATTGCACTACTAGGTATTTACCCAAAGGATACAAAATACAAATTTGAAAGAATACATGCACTCAGATGTTTATAGCAGAATTATCAACAGCCAAATTGTGGAAAGAGCCCAAACATCTATCAACTGATTAATGGATAAAGAAGATGTGGTATGTATATACAATGGAATATTACTCAGCCATCAAAAAGAATGAAATCTTACCATTTGCAACAATGTGTATGGAGCTACAGTGTATTATGCTAAGCGAAATAAGTCAGTCAAAGACAAATACCATATGATTTCTCTCTTTATGTGGAATTTAAGAAACAAAACAGATGAACATAGAGGAAGGGAAAAAAAAAGAGAGGGAAGCAAACCATAAGAGACTTTTAACTATAGGGGAGGTGGGCAGGGTATGGGTAAATGGGTAATGGCAGTAAGGAGGGCACTTGTGATGAGCACTGGGTGTTATATGTAAGTGATGAGCCACTAACTTCTACTCTTGAAACCAATATTACACTATATGTTAACTAATTAGAATTTAAATAAAAATTTGAAAAGAAACAAAATTTTTAAATTACAAAAAAGGCTCTTGTCTCTACCAAAAAAAAAAAAAAAAAAGGAGGCATGATATCTTGGGAGCAGGGGAGAGACTTGGTAAATAAACAACTAGATGAATAACTCAACAACAAACAAAAGGAACAATCAAAAAATGACTTGAATAGATACTTCTCCAAAGATAACATACAAATGGTATTCAACATCACTAGGGAAATGCAAGTCAAAACCACAATGAGATACGACCTCACATTCTTTAGGATGGTTAGTATGAAAAAGTGGAAAAAAAAAAACCCAAACAAACAAGTTGTTGGTGAGGATGTGGAGAAATTGGAACCCTTGCACATTACTGGTGGTGATGCAAAATGGTGTAGCCACTGTGAAAAATGGCATGACAGTGCCTCAAAAAATTAAATATAGAATCACCATATGATCCAGCAATTCTCCTTCTAGCCATATATCTAAAAGAATGGAAAGCTGGGATTCCAGCAGAGATTTATACACCCACGTTCTTCGCAGCATCGTTCACTACAGCCAAGAAGTGGAAATAATCCAAATCAATGGATGAATGGATAACCAAAATGTTTATTTGGATATATCCAATGGCTTGGATATATCCATCCAATGGAATATTAGTCAGTCTGAAAAAGGATAGGAATTCTAACATATGCTATAACATGAATGACCCCAAAGGCATTATGCTGAGTGAAATAAGCCAGTCACGAAAGACAAATACTGGATGATTCCATTTACATGAGGTACCTAGGGTAGCCAAATTCACAGACAGAAAGTAGAACCAGGTTGCCAGGGACAGTGGGAGGGAAATGGGGAGCTACTGTTTAATGGGTACAGAGTCCAGTCTTGCAAGATGACAAGGGTCTTATGGATGGATGGTGCTCATGATTGCACAGCAATGTGAGTGAACTTAATACCACTGAATTGTATGTTTAAAAATGGTGAAAATGGTAAATGTGATGTCTATTTTACCACAGTAAAAATTATTTAAAAAGACAAACCCAACAACTAACAACCACTGAGTTTGGGCTTTATCAGGTTTTCCTCCCTACTAGGTCTCTCCTAAATGGTCTGAAGCCCTTCCCTCGGCCCCTGGCTCCCTCTCATCTCACTCTTAGGTCTTCCACATCTCAGAAACTTTCTTCCACAATCCAAGAAGTCAATGCTTGCTGATTTAGATGGCATTCCCTGCTTCTCAGCCTAGGAGATAACTAGCTACATGATTTTAGTCCAGGAGAGGAAGATCTGAGAAGAAAAGTCTCCCAGGCCAGCCAGGAGCACCAAGCACTTCTGTTTTGCCACTTTGTATATAGTTTTCTGATGTCACCCACCTGCACAGGCTCCAGCTCCTAGATGAAATCTGCGTTCTTGCCCATTACCTGCCCAGCCACTCTCCCAATGCCCCCATTCCAGAATAAACTGAGTGCCCTCCTCTTCCTTCTCGGCCTATTCCCCTCTGCGTGTACCCGGCCTCAGCCCCCTCTCAAATCAATCTCAGCTCATTCCCCTCATGTCAAGGGATTGTACAAACAAAGCCGTGTGGGGGGGCTTGCACAGGGAGGGAGATGGGAGCCTGGGCAGCCACTGCTAAGATATCAGGTGCTGATGAAGAGGGATGAAATGTATTCCAAGACACATAACGACATACACTTAACAGCTGAGTTAGAGCAAAGCTCCTATTACTTGTTTTTGTTTCCTACCTTTATAAAAGCGATTTTTTTCAGTTTTATAATGTCTTAGATCAAATAGAAGCACATCTTACGTTCCACATGCTTTGTAGCTGCTATTTCTTTTCTGTCTGCTTTTTAACCATTACATTATTTTATATGGTAAGTTCACGGAAGGTGTATGTCCTCATCCGCTCCCTGCTGCCCTTCCCTTCCATGTATTTATGCAAAAGGCCATGCTCAAAGGCTGAGACCCCTTAATTCTGCTCTGTTTGTTGCCCCAAACACCTGCTTTTATTCTATCACCCAACTCAACCTTGTAGCAGATCCATCTTTTCATCAATTCTCAACAAAACACACAAATAAAACCACACAAATATATGAGTGGATGTTAATATGTCTACCCAACATACTTTATTTGCTACCTGTGGCTTTCAGGGGACCCTTTAGAACATTGAGGCTTGTTGAAATCCATAGTAAACCAACTGGATTGACATTTCTAGGCAAAAAAGGAATCAAAGCTAATATTTACTGATGTTCCTCGCTATTCCAAATATGGTGCAGAGTGAAATCATCATATGCATTTTAAGATAATACATGAGTCTACTAAGAAATTTCTCGCTCCCAGTGGGTATGCTCTCAAGCCCTGGGGAATGTGCTCTTTTCTGCCTCTGGAGTTTTCCAGGGGAAAGCCTTCATCTTCTCAGGACCTGGCAAGGCCACTGTCATTGTCACAGGTTAGGAGATGAACAAGAGAGGAGTAGTTTGCCTGGAGACCAGCATCTGGCAAGGGGCAGAAGTTGAATGCAAACGAACACAGCAAGCTTACCAATCCACAAGCAAGCAGCAATATCCTCAGATAATACTTCGAGGTCTCTAAGGAATCTCCTCCATCCCAAATTCCCTTCCTGGAAGTTTCTCTCTCCCTCTCTGCTTTGCCCTACCACCTGGAGCCCCACACCAGCCTGTGCATTTCTTCATCCACGTTATTAGCTGCTTATTAAAGCCCTCCTATCTTTTGAACAATTTTGATCTTTAGTGCTTCATTTTCAAACTTTATCACCCCTGCATTCAAAGACCCTTGGGGACCATCCCCTGGGAAATATTTTAAATCAACCCATTTCTGTCCTTCTGCTATCTGATATTTCATGACATTTTTCAATCAAAGTTCTTAATAAAAATCTACTTGCCATCATGACATGCAGCCAAGAGCCTGTGTTCCTGCTGCTTTGGGGAAGGAGGTGCATTCTATACCTCCATGGCTTTGCTTTATTTCCAACACAAATTACACTCTGTGACCTTGTGATGAGTCAAGTGTTTGTTTGTGTGCAAATGCCTTCTTTCTGTATTGAACTCCAGGTACATGGGGACTGGAGAATGAGCCTTCCCCTAGAGGGGACAGTACAACCAGTCCTACCTCCTGCCAAAGCTCACTGCTATATACGAATCTGCACAAAAAGAGGGGGGAAGAAAAGAACTAAAAAGAATAAGAGAGAAAGTTTTTGTCTGCTGCCAAATGTGTCAAACAACAAGACCAGATGTCCTTGGGGATTCTGAGGATGGGATGAAAAGGACTTTTTTTTTTCCTCTGCTGTGTGACTGTTTTAAAATGTACCTGGGATTTGTTTTTGTCAGGTGTAGTGAAGTGACAGATAAGGAGACAAGTGCCTTGAAAGAAGAGCTTATTGCTTATGATTTTCAAGAGGAGGGGACATGCTACAGCATGCAGGGTCACGTGGGGAGGCACCAGGGTCATTCGGGGCACAGAAGGAGTAAGGGCAGAACATGGGCCAGAGCCTCTTCTGTGGCTTCATGGGAAGGAATGCGCCAGGCAGGGTAGGCAAATCTAAGCAAGTACTGGACAGTTAGGATTGGATAGCTTGAATCATTTCGGTGGGCTCTGGGTTAGAGGGATTGGTCACTAGTTGTCTGTACCTGGCCCTGGGGTGATTTAGGGCAGGAGAAAGACTGGCTTGGTTTGTGAGGATTAAACCCAGGAGGTACTTGAGGGTTTGGGGTTTTGGATCAGCTGGTTCACATATGAAAGTCATGCCTACAGACAAGGTGTTTGCTATCTCTAGAAATGAACTAGCCTTAGGAGAGGCAGTCTCTCCGGGATTAGCAAGGCCCCTAATATGTGAAAGCATCATAAAATACAAAAACTTTTTTAAAAAAATTAATGCTACAATGGAGTAGCCTATCTACCAAGTTCAATCCAGAAATAGTAAAAACCAAGTGGCCTGTGCACCCACAGCACACACCCACACCCACCAAGGGATACTATATATATATATATATATATATATATATATATATTTTTTTTTTTTTTTTTTAAGTGAGCTCCACAACCAGCATGGAATCCAGTGCAGGGCTTGAACTCATGACCCTGAGATCAAGACCTGAGCCAAGATTAAGAGTCGGATGCTTAACCTACTGAGCCACCCAGGCACCCCAGGATACTATATCTTAATAAGCCATAAAAGCTGTATCTTGTTAACATGGAGAACCACATTGGGCATTGGAATCCAACTGACACAGAATGATATCATTCTCTATGCCATATTTATGATGACATGGCCAAGGCCAGAGGTGTGAATTATGTATTATCTTGTTTAACAACAAAACAATCTGTATTGTTTTATATGCTATTCTTAACATTGAGTGATGTATTCATTAATAAAAAATTAGGATTTTCCATAATGCTATTATATTGAAAAATAACTATTTAAATGAAGGAAAGGGGGTGCCTGGGTGGCTCAGTTGGTTAAGCGACTGCCTTCGGCTCAGGTCATGATCCTGGAGTCCCGGGATCGAGTCCCGCATCGGGCTCCCTGCTCGGCAGGGATTCTGCTTCTCCCTCTGACCCTCCTCCCTCTCATGCTCTCTGTCTCTCATTCTCTCTCTCTCAAATAAATAAATAAAATCTTTAAAAAAAAATAAAAAAAAAATAAATAAATGAAGGAAAGGCTCTCCTTTGAACTGATATTAAAACTAGTCTACTTTTGGACAGTGGAGACTGGGCTCTGTCTGTGGCTGGTAGAAGATTCAGAAATGGTCACTCATAGGAGGGAGCCTCTCCTCCAAAGCCCAGGTCCAGTGAAGGGTTCTAGCAGTGGACACCAAGACTTCTAAGGACATGATCTATCACTTCATAATAAGCGCTGAAGTCCTTAGATAGGAACTTGTAGCAGAAAGGAATAATAAAATAATGAGTGAAATATGTTTCGGTCTACGTCAGTTCCCCAAGCTAAAATGAATCAAGTCATGCATCGTGGAACATCTGACACAGAAACACGTTGGCATGAAGGTTTTGCGCTAGCTTGACTGCCTGATGAGCAAAATGCAGGGCTGAACAAAATTCACTCATGAAACAAATATTTACTGAGAGCCTAACTCAACAATATCCTATCCATAGAAGACTGAGTATCAAATAAGACGGATGTGGTTTCTCCTCCTGGAGCTTCTATTCTAACAGAAGAGGCAAATGCTAAATGGGGGAGAAATAAGCTAAGTCGTGTGCGATGCTGAAAATGAACAGGCTGACATGGTGGTGACCGGGGGTTGGCACTTCCAATGAGGGAAGATGAGGCAGGCGCCCCTGAAGAAGTGACATTTTATCTAAGAATTGAAGGAACCGACCTAGAGAAGTCAGGAGGAGGAGTCCAGGGAATGGGGACAGCAGGTGCTGCATGCTACTTTCTGTCGCTTCAGATGGAAATACAATTGGCAAGAACACAGGAGACAAGACTAGAAGGAAGCAGGGGCAAACCATAAGTGCCTCATAAACCAAGGCTGATGACACGCATTTTGTTCTCAGTGGAACAGAAAAACATGGAAGGATTTAAGGCAAGAAGCTGGCCTGTTATCACTGGACTCGTTGACTTGAGAATAGGTTGCAGACATGATGTCCTTTTGCCCTTGAATGGTTAAAAAAAAAAAAAAAACAACACTCTCCTATATAATCATAGTTCATGACCACAGCACAACTGTCAAACCCAGAAAATTAACACTGATATGGTATTGCCAAACAATCCACAGAACCTTTTTAAATTTTGCCAATTTATCGCAAGTGGATTCAATCTAGGACCATGCGCCATCCCTAGATGTCATATGTCCCCAGTCTCCTTTGACCTAGAACAGTTCCTCAGCCTTTCCTTGACTTTTATACCTTGTTATTTTTTTTTAAAGATTTTATTTATTTATTTGAGAGAGAGAGCAAGAAAGAGAGTGAGAACACGAGCAGGGAGAGCGGCAGAGGGAGAGGGAGAAGCAGGCTCCCCACTGAGCGAGAAGCCCAATGCGGGACTCGATCCCAGGACCCTGGGATCATGACCTGAGCTGAAGTCAGATGCTTAACCGACTGAGCCACCCAGGCACCCCATAACCTTGTTATTTTTGCAGATTATGGGCCAGCTATTTAGTAAAACGTCCCTCAATATGGGTCTGTCTCATGTTTCCTAATGAGTAGATCCAAATTATGCATCTGGGGCAGAAATATCATATCAGAATGTCAGAAGGGATGCTGAGTTCTCATTGTATTGTATCAAGAGGTGCCTAATTTTGAGTTGCCCCATTACTGAGGTGCTTACTTTGGTCACTTGATCATGGTGGTGCCCACCAGGTGTCTCCACTATAAAGTCACAGCTTCCTGTTGTAACTAACAAGCCTCTAGTAGGGATATACTTTGAGACTCTGCAAGTATCCTGCTCTTCAGCAAACTTTCACCTGCTAGTTTTAGCAGCCATCAATAACTCTAGCCTGAAGCAACTATTACTATGATGGCTGCCAAATGGTGGTTTTCTTCTACATTTATTAGTTGGCACTGTACTGAAAGGAAGAACTTTCTCTTCTGTATTCATTCATTCATTTATTGATTTACCTATATTAGTACAGACTCACAGATTCCTACTTTTTTCAATGTGTTATAACTGTTTCTTCTATTCTGTATTTTGATGCTTTAATTCTACCAGCTATGGCTACTGGGAGCACCTCCAAGCCAGCTTCTTCATTCCCCGGCATGTCCCCATTTATATGTGAGAGCTTCCCTAATCCATTACACAACGAAATACTCCAGGCACATCTTGTATTTTCTCTGCCTCCCTAGAATCAGGCTTTCCCGAAAGGATTCCTATTTTCTTTTAGTAGAGAATACTATTCAGAAACCAATATCTAAGTGCTAAGCATGCTCACTGTTACTAAAGTATTACTTCTCCCAGACCCTCTCTATGACAAAGCTAGGAAACAACACCACACACACACTCTATCTTCACATAGATCTCTCTCTATAAAAAAATCTGACTTCACTCCAACATCTCAAATGTCAATCCACATCCCAGATTTATTCTCACTTCTCCCTTTTCTACTTGTAACCCCCTTCACTGACAGTGAGAAGCCTGGCTCCCAGGATCTTCAATACATTTACAATATTTGTTCAATTCCCCGTGGGTAACCAATAGCCCAACCCTACTGGACCACCGCCCCCTGACCGCTTCCTCACTTAGCATCAGACCTACTGTGTTCTCCTAAAAGCATTTAGGGCAGGCAAAAATGGAGGATGCTTTTACTCTTCAAAACTATGTCTACGGCTGCTGTTGGAAAAAAGATGTTAAGAGGGAACGAGTACAATCAGAGAGAACAGCCCGGAAGCCACCTATTCACCAATGTAGTCAAGAGACAAATGACTTAAGAAGATAAAAATGAGTGGAAGAATCCACAGCACGTTTGGGAATCAGAGCTGGGAAAGTGGCTGACAGGTTGGCTGCCCTGGGTGGGGTGGGAGGAAGCTGGGTGGTGCCCAGGGCTTGATTTGAGCAACCGATGGCAAGGACTTTCAGATAGACGAAAACACAAGGGCAGAAGAGATAGTGTAGAGCGCTGGAAGTCATCAAGAGTCGCAGGCTGGAATTTTAATGGGAGGTTCCTGTTAATATCCAAGGGGCCATGCCAAGTATGGCAGCTGAAAATACAAGTCTGGAGCTCAGAGGAGGGGGTCAGGCCTGAAGATGCACGGATGCACATCCGCAGCACCGAAGGTGGTATTTAATATCATGAGGCTAAAAGAGATCACCAAAGAAAAAGAGTGAGCCTGAGGCCAAGCCCCAAAGCTGAGAGTTGGCTGGGAGAGGATGAGTCAGCGAAGAAGACAGAAGGGGATCTGTGAGACACAGTGTCATCAGGAGACGTGGTGCTCTGGAAACCCAAGAGAAGAAAGCGTTTCAAGTGGGAGGGAGCACTTGAGTGCCTCAAAAGTTACTGACCTGTCCAGAGAGGTGCCCACTGGGCTTGGCTCACGGAAGTTGTTGGTGGACCTGGACAAAAGCATTCACTACTGTGGGGAGGATGGCTGGAAGAAGCTAGAAAGGGAATAGAACAGATGTCTTTCCGACAATGTGGAGAACTATTATCAGGAGTGATCTTCCCCACAGAAAACATATAAAATGGTCAATAAAATATTTTTTAATGTTAATGTCTTCAAATTAAAATAGATATAATTCATCAACAGGAAAATAAAAGAATTATATGTATTTCACCAAAGTAAATATTGACGTTTATTCATTACATTCAAATAGATTTTACACCTGTTGCGTTAAATCTCACAAGGACTGATAGGTTTCTAGCAAAATATTTACAGGCGTGAAATGGTTCCTCTTAAGTCTGAAGTGATAGCTGTGAGGGCAGAGCTGGCTTCTTCAGAGAAGGTGTGATGGCAGAGGAACAAACGTCGGTGGTCTCCCAGATCTGGGTCTAGCACATCGTACCCTCGCACCTGCTTCTCGCGCGCACAGTACCTGCTGGAATCATCAATTCTCAGTCAGAAGGCCCACATCTCGTACCTTGGGTTCTCTCTTGCCTCTTGTTAGCAAGCTCTTCTCAGATTTGCCCCTTCAGTAATTCTATCACTTTTTTAACTTTCAAGTCATTTGTATCTTTAGGAAGTTGCTCTAGGTCCTGCCTGCTCATCTCCCTGTTCCTTGTTTTTCATTTACCTTTTTCATTTACTTTTCCCCCCATCTTTTCCTTTTCAGGGGGTTCTATTTTCACCAAGGTCTATTTTTATAAAATTTTTTTCTCTGTTTGCTCTTTATTTTTTCTTTTCGTTACTGCTTCCAGAAGCTTCTGCCTCTGCTTTTGTCTCATTTTATCTTTAAATGGAACTGTCTGCTTCCATTTCCATAAACACAAAATCTGCTAACAACTTTCCCTTTCCTTGCAGCATTTTGGGCATCCTTAGGAGGGCAGAATCCTGCCAAGACTAAAAAACTCAAGATTCTTGAATTTGAAGACATTGTCTTCATGCTTTGCATAATCTTAAATATGCAACACAAAAAATTTTTCGACGCTCTTGTAAACACAACTCTGCCTTCCAGGGCCATGGAATGCCCAGGCTTTGTAAAAAGACCCACTGTGTTTTTCTGAGGTTTCTTCCATGTATGTTTTGGTCTGCCTGTTTGTTAAAACACAAGAAAACTGATGTATGACTCTTCCTGGAAAGTAAAAATCCCAATACTTGGCTTCCACTATCATACTGGATTGTCTAGCCACACAGGTGTACAACAAAAGCATTTGCGGGTGCCCGGGTGGCTCAGTCGGTTAAATGTCTGACTCTTGATTTCAGCTCAAGTCATGATCTCAGGGTCTTGGGATCAAGCCCTGCATCAGGCCCCAGGCTCAGCTTGTGGTCTGCTTAAGATTCTTTCCCAGTCTCCCTCTGCCCCTTCCCCAACTCGTGCTCTCTCTAAATAAATAAATACACACGTATATACATTAAAAAAATAAAATCTTTTTTAAAAAGGCATTTGCATTGCTAGTGGAATCCACTGCAAAACTCAGTTTGCTTTAGGAATGGCTATTTCCTGAGCCACCACATCAATAAACTTTAAAGTTCCACTCTGAGATTTCTAGAATGTGTATTTGCATTTCATATTATCTTGCCAATCCTTCCAGTTTTCCAGAGTCTTTCCACAATATTCTCACCAGTCACAAGCACTGAATGATAACAAAATGATCTTCCTGGTTCTGATTTTGAAGAAAACTTACCATTACATTATGTTCTCTTCTCCCCCACATACTGTGTAGTAAGGGAGAAACTACAAGTGGGTGGGGTGACTGTAGCCCCCTGCTCCTCACAGAGGTCCAGAGTGGATCCCAGATGCTCCATTCCTTGGTGCTGAGTAGCTGGGGAAAGACTGCTCCCTTTGTTTCAGCAAAATCTCCAGAATGGTACTTACATCAGCTTCCAAGTTCATGTCCAAAAGTCTTCTTGCTTTATCAAACACCAGGACATCAAAGGATTTCATCCACTGGCTAAATCCAGTTGCTCAGTCTTCCTTCAGAACATGTCCTCCAAGCGGCTTGAAATTTCACCTTATTGGTTTACTCCCCTGTGTTCTCTCCAGGATTCCTGCCTCCTGTAATAATCTAAGCAAACGGAGGCAAGTGCCTTGTCTGTCTAAAGAACCAATTTCTTTGTTGGTATAATAATTTTGGCTACATCCTATTTTTTTTTAACATTCTTTTTCTTAAAAGAATTTCCAGGATGGAAATAAAAAATGTAAGTTACCCTTTGACTCAGAAATACTCCCTCTAGGAATCTACCTTGCAAATGTGCCTTCCAAAAAGAAACAATACACACAAAGACTCTTCTTATGGGGTTCTTTGTAGTAGTAAAATATTGAGGGAAAAAAATACTTATCAGCAGGGGACCAATGGAATAAATTGATGACACACTCACACATGTGATACTATGCAGCTTGAGAAAGAAAAAGATTTCTCTGTATTGATTTGAAAAGATTGCCAGGATATAATATATACTGTGGGGAAAAAAAGCAATGGCTGAACAGTACATATGATATGTTGCCTTTTGTGTGTAAGAAAAAGGGGATGATGGATAGAGGCATAATATCATATGAGAATTCTGGAACTATCTCATATATGTTGTAAGATAAAGCAAATAACATTACATGTTATTTTTTTTTTTTAAGATTTTATTTATTTGACAGAGAGAGACAGCCAGAGAGGAAACACAAGCAGGTGGAGTGGGAGAGGGAGAAGCAGGCTTCCCGCCAAGCAGGGAGCCCGACACAGGGCTCGATCCCAGGACCCTGGGACCATGACCTGAGCCGAAGGCAGACGCTTAACTACTGAGCCACCCAGGTGCCCCAGATTACATATTGATTTTTTAATAAAGATTTTATTCATTTATTGATAGAGAGTGCCCACACACCTGCATGTGCAAGTAGGGGGAGGGGCAGAGGGAGAGGGAGAAAGAAAGAACCTCAAGCAGACTCCCGGCTGAGCGCGGAGCCTGATGGGGGATTCCAAGATCATGACCTGAGCCGAAACCAAGAGTCAGACACTTAACTGACTGAGCCACCCAGGCGCCCCCATGTTAATTTTATTAAGAAACAACATTTTACACGTAAGAGAAAAGAAGTATAAAACCAAGTAAGTTAAGAAAATTTTTGTAATGTTAAACGTAAAATGGAATACTAAAATGAACTCACAAGTCTTAAAAACATACATCCTGGCTTTATCCAACAAAAGGGCCTAAAACAAATGCATCCCATATTCCTTGGATTAATTAATCCCTGATTTCAGGTCTGAGGCAGGAAAAGAACAAGATGAGCTTAGGGCATACTTTGCCAAAGCAAGGAAGCCATCAATGACCATTGAGAACAGGAGTAACAAACCCAAGAATATTCTTTTTGTTTGTTGGTTTGGTTTGTTATTTTTTTTTTCCCAAGAACATTCAAGAGGTTTCCACTGACCAAATTTGGTTGAGCAACAAAAAACAGTAATTATTATAACTTATTGCAAAACATTGACTAAATTTTAAAAATCTATAAGTCCCGTAGTAATAAAGAAACAGAGGGAGGAAAAAAAACTAATTTTCCATCACTGACTATAATTATTACATCGATTCCTTATTCCACAAATTAATAGTTAAAGGAAAAGTGTTCATTTACCCTAACTCCTCAGAAAGAACAGTAGGAAATTCCTGTATGTACAGATGACGAGGCAAAACTTTTAATAGCCACAGTCCCTCTGGAGGAGCAAGGAAAGTCTGTGTCTAGGCCACCTGCCTCAGCTCATAGATGGCCATCTCCTCCCTGTGTCTCCTTACAACGTCTTCCCTGTGTGCACGCCTGTCTCTCTGTCCAAATGTCCCCTTCATATAAGGACGCCCATCAGACTGGTTCAGGGCCCACCCTAGTGACCTCATTTTAACTTGATTACTTCTGTATTGACCCCATCTCCAAATAAGTCACATTCTGAAGTACTAGGGCTCAGTACTCCAACGTAGCTTCTTTTTTTTTTGTGGGGGGGAGACATAATTCAACCCAAAAAGCCACCTAGGGGTGAAGTTGATTACTCATTTTAAAAGGAAAGCTATACTTCTATAATAAAAAGACTTGGTGGGGCACCTGGGTGGCTCAGTGGGTTAAGCATCTGCCTTCGGCTCAGGTCATGATCCCAGGGTCCTGGGATCGAGTCCTACATCGGGCTCCCCACCTGGCAGGGAATCTGTTTCTCCCTCTGCCTCTGCCCCTCCACCTGCTCGTGCTCTCGCTCTCCCTCTCTCAAATAAATAGATAAATAAATAAATAAATAAATAAATAAATAAAATCCTTTAAAAAAAAAAAAAAAGACTTGGCGATCACAAGCTTCACCAAGTGACCCGCACTATCATCCTAATGGTGGGACAACCTGGCCACCCCCACCTGATGCGATACACTGGGAAGCACGATGAAGTCTGCTAGCCAGCTGTGTCTACCCCGAGCCAGCCCTCAACCTACTCCAGTTTACAGCAGGGAGAAACAAGGCAAATGGCATTCACAGCGTCGCTCGGTCATATGCAGACAAATTCAGAATACGAAACATTCAACAGTACATCTGACCTGGGGGAGTTCATGCCGTGAAAAGCAATGTGTCAGGACTTGTCTAGAGTACAATGGGATAAGAAGACATATTGATAGGAAGTAATACATGGTCCTTGACTGGGTATCCGCTAGAGAAAAAAAAAAAAGCTCTAGAATACAGTTTGGAGACAATTGAGATTTGAGTGTCGACTGAATATAGAGAAGTAGTGGGCTGTGTGCTTCCTGATGAGATATAAAAGATATGGGCCTGTGTTATATAAAGAATTCCTTATTTTTCAGGGAAGGGGTTTGAAGTGACATCCACATGTTGTCTACAGTGTATTTTCAAATGGGTTCAGTTACACTAATTTGTCAACAGTGGAAGAGACTGTTACACCAGTGCCTTACTCTGAAAATTGATAACCCAAGGGGAAAAATTAAGCATTTACCCTGACTTTTCAGGAAGGACGGTCATATTCACAGCAGATGTAGCAAACCTTAACAAATAGTGAATTTAGGTGGTGTGTACCTAAGTGATCATTCACCCCTTCTGAAAAATCTCCCAATAGAAATTTGAAAGAGAAAAGACCTAATTAAATAGAGATTCATGTGTTCGTGAATAGGAGAACCTATATATTCAATGCAATTACAACAGAAATCCCAACAGGGTTGTATATGTGTGTAACTTTATAGGTTAATTCTAAATTTCATACGTAAATTTCAAAAGGATCAGGAGTAGCCAAGATTTTCCTGCAGGAGATTAACAATGTGAGATGTGCTCTAGCAGATATTAAAGACTTCTAGTAAGGGCAGAATGATTAAGATGGTGTGGTTTCAGTGCAAGGGACTGAGGGTCTAGAAACTCAGAATTCAGGATGATGGGGGAGGTGGCAGGAGAGGGGAGAGGCAACTGGAGAGATATCTACAAGGGCTTCAAAGGCACTAGAAATGGTCTGCTTTATAAGCTGGGTGATGTGTGTGTGTGTTCAACTCATTATTCTTTAAATAGCACATACACACTATATTCATTCTCATGTATATCACAATAAACAAAAGAAAACATATGGAATAAAGTGCCCCCCCAAAACAAAACCTCCTAAGAGAAGTTAGGGGCTGGCAATAAAAAGCATAGAGAACTCTTTTACAAACTTTCATTGTCAAAAAAAAAAACGAAAACAGAGAGTATTAGGACTCTACAGACAGAGCGTAAGAGAGTTGAGTTTGGTTTGTTTACTCGTTTGCTAGTATGTTTATTTACTGTCACAAAAGATCTTGCAGAAAGGGAAATACTGTTCACACAGGAGGAAAAGGCGACCGTCCCAGGAGTGAAGCTCCTGCAGAGACAAGGGAGAACGGGAACCAGACACAAATGCAGGGTTGCCTTGGACAGCAGGGGGCACTGTCATGAAGATGGAGAATGGCTTGGCTCTGATGCTGGGAGGAGGAGAGCTCTGGGCTGTGGGCTTCTTCTCCCTCAGTGAGTAGCAGACAAAGCCCTGAGCCAAGGAGGTCGATTGCAAAAGGCAAGGAGGTTTAGGAGAAGAAGGCATAGAAGGCCCTTTCCAGGGCGCCCCAAAGTCAACGCTGTAGGGAAAGGCAGCAGGATCGCTGCGCCCTGATGGGTACCGATCTGTACCATGAGACCATGAATTCAAAATGATACAGGTCAGCACAGCTGGGCCATTTCCTCCAGCTACGTCCACCTTCAAAGGTGTTAGGGGGGCCCTGCAGCTGCAGGCTGAGGACTCCGTCAAGGCTGCAAATACAAAGATGCACCGTGGAATCGAGGATGGGCAAGGCGGGAAGCGGAAGACAGAGGGGGTGCTGGGTAGTTTTAAAAGCAGAGGCCGGAGGTCCATGCAGGAGCTAAGAATGACTGAGGGGCTGACAACAACGAGCTGACAAGCTAGAGAGCAGAAGAGAGAGAGCACGTGCGCTCTCATATGATGCTGTCAGTGCCGATAATCAGATCTCCAGTGCAATCACGGGAATTGGTGACCAGGATGGAAACTGGCCGGGAGCCACGACACGACTATGAAAAACCATTAAGAAGCCGGGGTGTTGGGCGGGGCCACCAAGCTGATGCGGAAGTCACGAGGGATAATCACATGGGCCTGGAACAGGAGGAAATTTTGAGAAACCACAAGCCGCTTTTCAGATTTTGGTTATAACTGAAGTCCTAATCTTGTAGGTTAATGAAGGCTTTTTAGAGTGTGAAAATATAATTATTCACAAATTGGAAATTGTCAACCCCTGGTGTACATGCTACATTGTGGCCAATTTTCTAATTCATAAGAAGAGCATTTGCAATTTAATGCACATCTTATAATTGCCTATGCTCCTGACGGGTTTTAATGATCTATACCAACAGTTTTCATAAGTGGGGTTCTCCATATAATACATATGTATATCTCTTCCAAAGGACCCTGATTAGGTATTACTTACAATACTCTCATGGTAACACATGGCATTTAAAACAATATCTAATAACATCCCCTAGTGGGACACCTCCCTGGCGAAGTTGATTAAGCCCGACTCTTGGTGATCCCAGGGTTGTGAGATTGAGCTCCCCCGTCTGGCTCCACACTCAGCGCAGATTTTCTTAGGACTCTCTCTCTCTCCCTCTCCCTCGGCCCCTACCTGCCTCTAAAAAATAAATAAACAAATCCTAAAAAAATAAAATAAAAATGATAAATTTTATAATAAATAAAATCCCCCAGAAATGGTGAATACCTCACTTTGCTAGGGGAGAAAAACAAATCCCTTGAATACTCTTTGAAGGAAAAAATAGCGAAGATTTTCTGAGCTGTATTGAAGCAGCAGACTGAGAAATAAATACGCCACTTGGACTTGGTATGCCCTTCCTTGGATAATATAAAATGATGTAAGACTCAGGCCAAACTGACTCGAATAACAGACATTCATTCCAGCAGTCTTTCCACAGTGGCAAGAGTTATGTCTCACGGGAGATTAAGATACTAACACTAGACCCCTAACATGCACAAGCATCCTGTTCAGAGCTCCATGGAGTTATAGAACCCACTAACCCTGGATGTTGGCTACCTTTCAATTTTATGAGCACAGAGGCCATATCATGTCATCTGCAGCAGACGTTTGGGGTTGGGCAGGTTCCCAGGTTCTGCTGGAGCGAATAAAAGGTGTGAAGCACTCCACTAGGCATAACAATGTGAATTACTCAAGTTCCTGCTTAGGGTAGCCCGCCCAGATAAGCAGAGACCTTGGTCAACTGAAAACTCTGTGGCATAGAGGTACTTAAGTTGGAGTTATGCAAAGAGAAACAAGGAGAAATACACTAAAATCCTATTTCTTTCCTTGTTCTCTGCTTGACCTTTTGCTTTTAACGCTCACACAATTCTTAGATTTGATATCTACACCCACTCTACTCTGTTGGCAAATAAAAGAATATACTTTCAAAGCTTTTTTCATGGGCAAAGACCTGCAAAGCATCAGTGATTTGATGTCAAGGTCAAAATGACCCTGGTGTAATTGTTTATTCCAATTACGGAGAGGTGGAAAATGATAGAGATGATGTGTTCACAGCTGAGGGTAAAGTAACAGAATTAAAATATCTGATTCCGTGCTGGTATGTCAGAGTGAAAATATAAAGTTTTTGTATTTCACTATGCCACCTGCTACAAAATCAGTCCTCAGTCAGACCAACTAGAAGTATGCCCGGCTTAGCCCTCAGGAAGATTATGTTCTTCCCAACAACAGATGATCTCAATCCCTTATGTCAAAGACCCCGAGAAGGGGCAGGAAAACATGGCAGGACATAGCATGATGAGCAAAGAATTAGGTCAAAGTTTCTCTGGTGGTCAAAGGTCACGGCTCCGTCTTTAGTATTTGTGTCTGGTTATAGGACCATCACCTCACGGAAGAAGGGTCCTGGCAGCAGATTTTTTTTTTTTACAGTTTCGTATGGGGGTTTATTCGAATAGGGTGATCATTATTTCAGTATCACCATAAGGCAGCGAAGTAATACAAACGGAAAAAGAAAGACAAATGAGGAATTTCTAAAACTGATACTGAAAAATAAGGGATGGAAGATATCAAAGTCAGGGGAATGATAAGAGGAACGTATTATTTAGAGAGGGAGTCTGGATTATAGGAGGAAGTGTAGATATCAAGAAGTTATTGTACAAAGGTTTGCCTTGTCTCACCCACACGAGTCAAGGTCGCCAATAACCAAGAAGCAATCTGACCAAATAAAGGTTTCCACGGGGATGCCCAAAACCTAGTCCACACCTGGTTGTCCTAAAATCAGGATATCTACCTTATGAACAAAAAAAAATAGTTTAATGCAAATAGTAATCAGAGTCAGGGGCACACATGGTATACTTTGCCTGGGGAATGTTTTGGGAGGTGTTTGGAAGAAATACGTCTTGCCGTCCAAGAGCAATGCCACACAGAGGAATATCAAAATATATCAGTTAAATTTAAAAATGAATGTGAGACTTCCAAGCTCCCTGCCTGTGCTGACCATGGTTTCTTGTTCGGACCTGGGGCAGAAGCAGCTCTGAGCAAAAAGCTCTGTCTACAGTGAGGATTCCCCATGGCTCACCTGGGGGATTGCGGCTCAGGGGGAGACCAGTCCAAGGTCTGACTGGGACAAGGCAGGTGGCCTCTCTAGGAGCCCCGTGGGTTCAGAGTCCTCAAGGCAGCCTGCTACTTAACCGGCTCTCCCTGATCCGACCATCGCCTTGTAGGGCCGGTGGAAGGGAGGGAGGCAGGAAGAAAAACACTAAGTCACCTTGGGGTTTTGGTAATTAAGAATTGTGTCAGAGAAGTCTAAAAAAACTTTGGGGATATTTTGCCCATATTTTCTCTTTCATTTGAGGTTCACCAGGAAGAAACTGAATGCACGTTGTACAAAGTTAGCAATAAAAACGTCCAAATAAAAATACCTTACTAAGAAATGTGTTTTTATTTATTTAACTCAGAATTAACTTTAAAATTTGTCTTCCTAGGCAACAATTAGCTTTCACTATATTCAACGGGCATTTGGGCATTATTTCTCTGTCCCTTCTCCAACGGGGAATTGCTTTGCTTTCTGCTTGATTAATGGATTCCATTTCTTCTTGCCCGAGGATGTGCTAAATACAGTCTGCCCTTAGTTAGAACTGTAGACAAGATGGGGATGTTTGCAAGGTTTTTTGGAAGAGTCACTAGGGGATTAAGCCTGAGTCAAAGAGATATGATCAAATGGAAACTGACTCTTAGTAAACTGTGTGTACTCTTGGAGATAAGATAAGGCTGACCGGGCTGGGAAAGAAAGGGAAAAGCAGTGCTGAAACTTCAGGGCTTTAAGAAGGATCACTCTAGTTTTCCTGGGACCACAGAACACAAAGAGATACATCCTGGAAATGTACAGAAAGGAGAGCAAGTGTGGTTCACACAGCAAGCAAGGAGGACTGGCTGGGTAAAGGAAAAGTTACTAAAATCACTGTAACACAAAAGTTTGTCATAGACAGAGAAAAGGAAGAGTAGGGAGCTGGATGGGTTCATAACAGAAATGTCTACATAATGTTTATAAAAGAAATACCCTCCTGATTCCACCTTCCCCTCCAGCTACTATCTCATTACCCATTTTCCGTTCACAGGGTATTTCACAATATGCCTGTCCTCACTGTCTCCAATTCCTACCACTCCATAGAAAATTCCCTTGTCGAGGTTATCAACAACCTCCATGTTGATAAATCAGCAATAGGTCTTCAATGTAAGTGACCTCCAATGGCATCTCTTCTCCTCCCTGAACATTTGTCTCTAGCTCTGAGGACTGAATTCTTGATTTCCTTCCTTCCTGTCTGGCCCCTCCTTCTCTGTCTCCTTTATCAGTTCCTACTCATCTTTCACATTTCTAAATGTTAGAGTGCCCCCAAGAATCAGCCTGTGGACATCTTTTTTCTGGTTCCACTGATGATCTCATCCAATTTCATGACGTTAAATACCACTGGCCCGACAGTTATCTCTCTCCCTGGACCTCCCTGGACCTCTCCCTCCAAACTCTAGATTCAAAGAGCTAAATGAATATATGAATATATAAATATATATAATATATATATATATAATGAATATATATAAAGAGCTAAATGAATAATAGCTATCTCAAAACTCACATGTCTGTTCCTCCCACAGGCATGTAAGTTGATAGCAACTCCATGGTTCTGTCTCTTGAACCACCCCTGATTTCTCTCTCTCTCTCTTTCTTTTTTCTTGCATCCAATTGGTCAAGTCCTACCAGTTCTAACTTCAAAATCAATGCATAGTCCAATCACCTTCGCCTTTTCTCCAGTGGTATCATCCTGGTCCCAATCACCATCATTAGAGAAGAAACAAGACACAGCAAGCTGTGGACCATGACTGAGAGACTAAGAAATTATGACCAGCAATATTAGTAAGGGCCAAGACTAGCAATTTCTCCATGACAAGGGCTCTGTTTCAGCAGGGATGAGAGAAGACTAGAGATCCTACTAATAGGTCACGCCCAGGCTTAGGAGAAAGAAAAGTCTTTCCGCAACAATATACTCCCTACCTAATCTTTTAAGGACTTTCTAACATCACTTTTTCTATGAATACTTCTTTGCTCTTCCTGACATGTCTTTTTTTTTTCTTTTTGTATTCTCAATATCTTGTAGAGTTCCTAGATTAGAGCAGGAATGTGTACAATTATTTACTAAAAGAAAGAATGAGCACATTATCAGCTAACTTAATTCTTGACAATGGCTTGAAGAGCTAAATTAGAAACATGACAGAAAAAAGCCCCAATTCTAGACATATTTAAACTCAAATACCTTTCCTGAAAAGACATTTGGGAATGTATTTTCCCAAATTAAGACTTCCCTAGTAATGGCAGAAAGGAAAGATTGCATGGATTCAAAGGAAATGGATAAATCAAGGCCATAGGAAGAAAGTTCAAATAAGATGTGGAGGGCAACTTATGTATTTATAGTACAGGTGCACCCAGAAGACCCAGCAAGATAGGACTTATATGTACAACCCAGCATGACAGGGGGAAAATTAACCTTCCATTCCATGGACTTAATACAGTTCATCTATACTAAACTCTTAAAGGTTCTGTTTCTCCAGGGACGCTTCTCACTGCTCAACCAAAACCATGAGATATTTTACAAGAGGAAAAACTTTTTCTGCTGAGGATTCTAGTGTCTTGTTGAGAACACCTCCATTGTGATCAACCAGCGCATGGCAAGAAAGAATGTGTTTACCCACTTCCACAAAACCCCAGCCAAGTCCCGCATGTACTGATGTCTTGCCCTTCATTCTGCTTAGACAATGTGTTTGGCTATCGATCACAAAATGCTTTCCTAAATCACAGATGCCACTGCTGGGTGGAAAGAACATACGTTCTGGAGTTTCAACTTCAAGATGTAAATTTTTGCTTCACCAGCTGTGCAACCTTGAGCTGACTCATTTAACTCTCGGACCCTTTTTCCTCCTCTGTAAAATGGGGAGCATACATGATTGCTGCAAGGATAAGAAATGTGAAAGCCATTTGCAGACTTCCAGCATCACACAAATGCAAGTTATTCAGACAGAAGGCCCTTCTAGAGATCTTCAAACTTATGCAGGCATGGCATCTGACCGAAAGACCTAGCGGAAGCCACAGGGGAGGTCTCTACACAATATCGGGACATGATCTGAACAATCAAAGTTGTCCAAAATTCCAGCAGGAAACCTAGGGAGGTGGTGAGTTGCTCACTAACAGGGGTCAAGCAAGAAAGATGAGGGCATTGGGGGTTGCTGTGAAAGGGGCACGTGCACTGAGCAACAGATGCAGATCTCCAGTTCCTCTCCAATTCCTCCCAGTCTTTATGTTTCTGGGAAAATTCTCCTTTCTCCCAAAATGAAACCTCCTCTCGATAATTAATTCACAAGCTGGAGAATAAGACTGTGCATAATACATATTTGCATTCGTCACATGGTTAGCACTGTGTTCTACACGTAGTAGGGGCTCAACAAATATTTGTTAATTGACTGCGAAAAACTATAATAAGTGTCACTGTTCTGGAGGTTTCCTCAGCATGAGTAGAGAGAAGTTATGTGAAAAGAAATAACTAAATTGCATGCATCCAACATAAACATTATCAAATCCAATTTGTATCTGAGAAAGATGTTGGCATTCACTTTCACATGTCTTGGGAATGCTTCCAAATTAAATGCATTCTGGACAAAAACACATGACACAATTAAGAAAATGCCAGATATGGAAAATTAGCTGAGCCTCTTCATTCTTTCCTAGAAGTAGAAGCCATACTACCAGCACATAAAGCCATATTTTGTCTCAAAAAGATTTTTTAATAATCATAAAACAGAAAGAATTCTTTGATTAGTTTTAACTGTTGCCTCCAGGTTTGGTGGGGTGGGCAATGGAGGCTAAAATGTAAACAATAAAAAAAAATTCATTATCATTGTTTGTCCAATATATATTGAATACCTAAATACTGAGGCTTTAATGAAGGACAAAATGAAGAAACTCATGGTACTTTGCCTCTGACAAAAAACAAACTTGTCAAAAAGGCCTCAATTGCAGAATGAATGCATGGGTGCTACAACTACAGATAAGGAGATTAAAATTCTGTTTTAACCACATTTATCAAGCACCTATTATATACTGAGTCTATTTATATCCAAATAAATACACAAAAAGTCTCATGTCACCCCAGGAGCTGAATACTATTATTACCCCTATTTTTGAGGTAAGGAACTTGGAGTTCGAGGCAAGAGTGGCTCATCATGGACCTAAAGCTAATGTTCTTGGATTCCAACTCTCAGGATGCCTCCCTGGGCTACGTTTCCAGGCCCGAGAGCCTTCTGTCAATGTTTCCATGTGCATACGCCTCTTCTGCATGCAGCATAGGGAAGAAAGACCCAGCCAAGGCATGAACCCAGTGGGAACCCACATTCATGGAGCCAGAAGGAGATTCTGGAGTTAAGAGAAGCTACGAAGTAGGAGTAGAATGAAGAGAACCAATCCTGTAGTTAACCGAACCTTAAGTATCATCTTCATGTCAGTGATACCTAAAGCTTTATTTCTGGCCCTGTTCCTTTCCCTGAGCCCCAAACCATTATCTTTAACTGTCCACCCAACGCCACCACTCCAGTGTCTAATATCCAGCTCAAATACATGAGCACAGCACAGTTTATGATACCCCCCACAGCTTGCTCCTCTCCCCACTGTCCCCATCCCCATGCATCCTGCTTGAGCCCCAAACCTGGGTGTCCTCCCTTTTCTTCTCTGACTCTCCCACCCACACTGATGACACCATGGATCCCCACCAGCAGTACCTCCAAAATGTACTCTGGCTTCGTATGTCTCTGCACCCCCACCACTGGCATTTTTGTGCAAACCACCCTGACTCCTCACTCAGACAGCAGCAAGAAGACGGCATCGGGGCCCGCTCTCGCCCCCATGGTCTGTTGTCCACCCAGCAGCCAAAGTGGCCTTCTGCAACCAGAAACAGGATCCTGTTGACCTCTCTCCCCTCCAGAGACTTCCTGATACACTTGGGATGACACCCAGACTCCTTCCTGCGACCCAGGCTCTGCAGGCTCTTCAAGCCCATGTCCTATCCCATTCCCCACCTCCGGATTCTCCAGCCACCTCGGTGCTGACACTCTGTTACCTCCTCTGGCCATCTGTCTGGAATGCTGGCCTTTCAGACCCTGGCACGCCATCACCCTGATCCGTGCTCCAATGTCACCTCTCAGAGAGGCCACCCCTGAGAGTCCTATCCAAACGGAGGAAGCCCCTGCACTGGGTCAGCATCTCTGCCCTGCTTAATTTCCTCCACAGCTGCAGCTGATTGCTCATTATTCGCTTACCTACCCCATCCACCTGTCCTGTTCACCGGTGCACCCCAATGGCTACAGCCCTTCCCAGCACAAAGGGGTGTTCAGTAAACATTTGTTGAGGAGTGAATGAATCACATTAAAGTCCTGTTCTAAGGTCAAGAGAAAAGAACGTTTTTGTTTTCCGCATAGAATATTCTCCTACTCGGGTCTTCAGCCTGGGTTGTATGTCTGCTCTTTTCCCATGCTTTAGTGCTCTCCCTACCATCGACGATACTGAGCAAGTGATTAAGAGATTTCAAGTCCATTCATGCCAAGAAAATGGCATGGAATACATTTCAGAAGCAAAGTTAGTCAATTATGTTGGTGACAGGATAACCGCAGGATGTAATTTATATAAACTTGAGAATAACTGGAACAAATAGGATTATTCATAATTTTATAGCTCCCATAATAAAAAAAATCGAACAATACAAATATTTTTTTCCACTAATCTTTACCAGATTGACGTTCACTGCACTATCAAAAGTTTTCCAAAGTGCTCTTTTTTTTTTTTTAGTTTAAGATTTCTTGTGCATTATGAAAAGACAGGAACATAGAGAGTTATAAGAAAAATAATTATAAATGTCAAGGTTGCTGTATTTATAGAACACAAAAGAAAATAACTTAAAACCTGAATAACAAAACAAATGATATGGTTGCCTACTCTCTACAGCACTAAATGTACTGAAAGCTTTATGGTATTAATTATTTGGCTGGCTAAAGAGAAAAAAATACCCGTTTTTACTGGTGCTCTTCCATAAGATACAGATTTAATGTATCTACTTAAGATGGGTTTTTATTTACTAAGCCCACCCCTGAGCTAATTTGTCCCCATAAACCAGTACATTCTGTTCTTTAATGTCCAGGCTCATTTTGTTCCCCTCTAACATGAACGTGTACACGAGGAAGTTTCCCTTAAAAGTGAAAAATGGCACCACATATAGTAGGCACTGAATACGGGGCAGACTGGAAATTGTGGGGGTGAATATAATTCCCGTTGCATGAATCAATAAAGCTGCACTATGATTAGCAAACGGAGAGAGATCCTTTAAGATACAGAAAGGATGCCAGGAGTTACAAGCAATTTACAACAGTAATAAATTCCACAGTGATGAGTACGAACCCCAGGAGAGAACATTAAAGGTTCCACTCTACACCATTTCTATAGCAGTATCTTCTAGAAACCTCCTGTCATCTTACCCACTGACCCTCCTAGCACCAGACTGAGAAATGGAAGACATGTGGGGGTAGGCTGCTTTTTTTTTTTTTGAAGATTTTATTTATTTATTTGACAGAGAGAGACACAGTGAGAGAGGGAACACAAGCAGAGGGAGCAGGAGAGGGAGAAGCAAGCTCCCCGCTGAGCAGGGAGCCCAATGTGGGGTTTGATCCCAGGACCCTGGGATCATGACCTGAGCCGAAGGCAGACGCTTAACGGCTGAGCCACCAGGCGCCCTAGACTGCTTTTCCTGAATCACGTTAGTCTCCCCTTGGGGCGGGGAAGGCAGTGCCTCTGGTGTGGTGCTGGACCTGTCTGCCCACAGGGGAGACCTCAACAACTTGGATGGCCTTTTTCTCCTTCTCCTCAGTCCCTTAGTTGGGCGTCTGAACTAGATCAAGCTCAAGGTTCCTTCCAATTCTATGTGTTAGTAAAAGAAAAGAAAACCACATTCTAGATGTAGAATCTAGCATCTCCAACCTCACAGGTTTCTGAAAAACACCAGAATTTGAATAGTTGGTCAAAGCTACTTCTTGACTATAAATGGCAGGCACTGAGACAGAGTTTGGGGGCAGGACAGCCAGGCCCTCCCTCGGGGAACTGGCAGCTGAGAGCGGGAGAGGGGCCGTCACCAAATGCTTCCTAGGAGGTAGAACACGGCAAAAGTACCAGATGCCAGGAAAGACTAAAAGAGGGGGGCCTACACCAATCCTGGGGTGCAGGGAGAGGTCTCAGGAGGTTTCCCCGATGACTTCTCTTGAAGACCTTAAGGAAAAGGGCAGATGAGAGAAGTGGGAAGGGACTACCAGGGGGAAGGGACAGTCCAGGAGGCGCCTCTGAGGAGGGCAGAGCATGGCATGTTCAAGGAACTTTCCAATTCTCATCAAATGTGCACGATCTAGTCATGTCAGAAATCCACTATGGACACGCATAGTTTCTAAGCTGTGACAGTTGTCACGCTCCACCAGCAGGGAGGGGTTGGGACAGGGTGGAGGGACTGAAGCCGGTATGCCCAAGCTAGCTCAGGGACACTTCCAACGGCTATGTCTCCATCCCACATACAATTTCCTTAGACGCCACGTCACTGATGAGGCCACACATTGTCCAACTAAGCCCTGCTGGCCCTTCCTGTCGCTCCCTGTGTTGGCATCATGATAGAATCCCTCTTTAATCACCTCCCCGCCTCCCCCCCACACACACTCACATGCTCACACACTCACACACACGCACACGCTCACACACTCACATGCTCACACTCACAGTGCTCTCACACACACGCTCATACACGTGCGCTCACACACACATGCACACACGCGCTCACACTCACATGTTCACGCTCACACACGCACTCTCACACACACATTCACACACATGCTCACACGTTCACACACACATGCTCACGCTCAACACACACGCTCACATACGTTCACACACTCACACACACGCTCACACATGCTCACACACGCACTCTCACACATTTACACACACACGCTCACATTTACACACACACACTCTCACACACACATTCACACACACACTCACACACTCACATGTTCATGCTCACACACGCTCACATAATTCACTGTCCAAACCTGGGAATCTCCACCCTTGGTGATCTCTCTGCATCCCTGCCCTCCTTCCCTCATCCCTTTCCCTGATTACTGCAATCCATCCACATGTATCCACGCCTCCTGTCTTCTCCCTACTCATCCATTTTCTTTCAGAGCAAATCTGGCATCTCAACGAATGGCTTCAATGCTTCCCCGGGGCTCTCAAGGTTATCTCACTGTTTCCCCGCTGGGTGAGTTTTACCCCCAGGGGACTTGTGGTAATGTCTGAGGCATTTCTGGTTGTCGCAACTGGGGGAGGAGGCGGCTGGCATCTAGTGAGTAGGGGCCAGAGATGCCACTAAACATCCGTTGCACAGAACCACCTCCCACAATGAAGAATTTCTGGGAAGCCCTGCCTTCCCCATCCCAGTGGCTTCTCTACCCCTGGCCCTGCCATCACACTCAACTCACCTCCTGTTACTTCACCCGGACACCCTCTGCTCCAGTCAGAAGGAACGATTAGCTGGCACCATATGAACTTGCCAACATTTGGCAATTTTGACTCTAAAAAAAGAGCAATTTCATGTTCATGATTTAACGACATGTTTGTAGTTTCTTTTTTTTAGTATATGAAATTTATATTTTATTTTTTATTTTTACTATGTTATGTTAGTCACCATGTTTCTTGAGTGCAACTGTGTTCCTTCTATCAAAAATGCACTCCTCTCCTGCTGCTAATGTTGTCCTGCTTATCTTCCAGAATCCAGCTCCTCTGTGCCATCCCCAACAGGCCTACCTTGAGGGGCGAGCAGGACATACACACCTGTTCTCTGTGCTCCAGGCACCCTGTTCTTCCCGTCACACTCCCAGACCCGATGTCTGGTCAGACCGTATGTGGTTCACGCCCAGGAGCCATGCCTCAGTTTACTCTGGAGACCCAGGGCCCCTCACCAGACCTGGTATCTAGAAACTTCATAAATTACAGTGTAAGGGATGACTAAGGAAACTCACCTGTTCTGGATTTCCACTCATTCCCCAAGACACTACTGGGAGAGCTGAGAGCGGTACTACCTTACTAAGAAATGTCTCCAACTGTAATTATAGTGAAGCAAAATAACCACCATTTTCGAAAGGCTACGGAAAAATGTGCTTCAAATACACAACCACTGATTTTGTGGGTCCCTAAATACCAATTCAGAACAAGGTGTGCCTTCAGCAGAATAAAACTAACCATCTATGGTCCAGGTTTCTTGCTGGCTGCCAAAGATGCTTTTGCTAAAAAGCTTAGAACAACCCAGGAAAGGTTTAGAGAAACCAGCTCTGACAGTCATTTTGAGAGAAATGTTTGGTTTCATCAAGACTTTGGACAAAGGCTTAACTGATTCTGGAACAGTGTGCAACACATTCCAAATTGAGAATTTAATTCAACTTGAAAATAATATTTATTTGATAAAATTTAACCATAGGTACTGAACTAAGATTAGAAAAAAACTCGTAAGTTCTTTCTGGTTAGCTAGGAAATAAAAGCCTTCAATTAGCCATTAGTGGATTAGAAGAGCACTCCCCAATTGGAGCAAGCATCTAACGGAAGGTATGTGCGTTATGATCTGTTGTTGTTTTTTTGGTTGTTAGTAGTTTTTTTGGGGGGGGGTTGGTTTTTGGGTCCACTTTTTGGTCCCACAATGTATTTAAAAATTCTCAAGTAATGTATTATACATTTCTATTTTTAAGGACTGGAACACAATCTACCGTAACATATAGTCTTCACCAAAATCCTCCTACCCCATCATGGTGCCACTCTCCAGAGATAATCACAGCTAACAGTTTGCTGTTTTTCAACAGAGATCTTCATGCATATTTTTAAAAGATCTTATTTATTTGTCAGAGAGAGAGAGCACAAGCAGGGGAAGCAGCAGGCAGAGGGAGAAGCAGACTCCCTGGCTGAGCAGGGAGCCTGATGCGGGACTTGATCCCAGGACCCTGGGATCATGACCTGAGCCAAAGGCAGATGCTTAACCTACTGAGCCACCCGGATGCCCCAATCTTCATGCACTTTTATACACCTATGTTACCATGTAAATAGAGAGTTTGCTGGTTTTTTTCTTTAAAGCAAAATGGAATCAAACTATACACATTTTTTGCTACTTGCTTTTTCTCCTTACTAAGTCTTTGAGCTTTTCCTACATTGGTACGCACCCCTATCCATTATTCTTTTAATAGCTGACAAGTACTTCAAAGTATAATGGATCATCACAATTTCTTTTAAAAGATCAAAACATTTAAAAAATGTTCTCCAGTGACTAACTTATCTTGTAAATTTATTTACAACCATAAATTGTGTGGAAGCGAGCATCCTGCTATTCCTATTAGAGGAGGATTAACATGTCTTGGTGAAGGATGACTTCATGCTTCCAGAGAAGGCGAAGGGAAGGATGGATGAAGTTCAAAAGTCAAGAAGATTTTCCTGACAAGGAAGGATTAATTATTACGGAGACTAGTCAGGAAAATGGCACTGTTCCTATCCTTTGAAAATGTTAGGAAAAGGACCTCCCAGCCCAGGCTTACATGGAAGGAAGTTCCAGCCATGGGTTCTAGACCCAACTTTGTCATGACTACCTCATAGGCCTTGAGCAAAACAACCTTCCCACCCCTGTTTTTTCACCTGTTACTTATCTTAGCAGTTTTCTACATATCAAGTACAATAAACAGTTTGAAAAAATATGAGTCCTCGGGGCGCCTGGGTGGCTCAGATGGTTAAGCGTCTGCCTTCGGCTCGGGTCATGATCCCAGGGTCCTGGGATCGAGCCCCGCATCGGGCTCCCTGCTCCGCGGGGAGCCTGCTTCTCCCTCTCCCCCTCCCCCTGCTTGTGTTCCCTCTCTCACTGTGTCTCTCTCTGTCAAATAAATAAAAAATCTTAAAAAAAAAAAAAAATATGAGTCCTCATACAAGTTCAAAATTTAGGGGCAGGAAATTGAACTAGATAATTCTTGCCATCCATTTCATTTAAGATGATGGCACATCCCAGCAGTAATTAAAGATGAAGAAATTTCTTTCTCACATTCGCATTTAGCATATAAGAAAACTTGCTTATTGGTGCAAACAGAAGCTGAAAGCATTTGGCAGGCAGGCAAAGCTGAAATGCAAAACTCAGGACACACAGCCACATACCTAACCAAGGGGCCTCATGGAGGAACGGGCAGCTGAGGGTTATCCAAGGTACTATAAGAACCATCACAGACACAGCACCCAAGGGATCTGCAACTACATAAATAGGTCTGCTTGGATAGACCCCAGTGCAAAGCCCATTCACTTTCTGAAATATGCTCTCTGGAATATGATGTCATCATCTCCAAATCTCTAGAGATACTGCTTTGTGCCTCACTCTGTATTTCAAAGGAAAAAACAACATAACTTAATTGACATGCTGGCAAAAAAGGAGTTAAGAAAGCTACTGTTTCAGGTTTTTTAGATTGTTATTTTAAAAGACAATTTTCTTTCCTTCAGGAACTAAGGGGAGTCAAATGAATCCCACTAAATATTCACCAGTAACTTGTAAAAACCTGCTCTTGGATGCCTGGCATGCTATTTGGGGATCCAAGGTAACTCAGATAAGTAAGAGAAACAGATTACAATTAACAGAAAGAATCATAAAATAATAGGTTCTTCCGATGGAAAGATGCTTGAGGGTCCCAGATGGCAGCTCTACTCTAACCATGAGCTCTCCCAACAGAATCCCTGAGAAGGGACTGCCCCGTTGTTGTTTCGAACTTTCAAGGTTGTGTTTTATTGAGAAGCTGAATTTCAGCCTCTAATGTGGAGCCTAAGTTCAATATAACCCATTTCGTAATGATTTTAGGGATTTTACAGGATAATTTAGATTATTAGCAATGCTTTAATTGGAATTTTTATTGAGACAATTGTAGATTTGCACAGTTGTAAGAAATAATACAGAGGGGGGCGCCTGGGTAGCTCTGTGGGTTAGGCATCTAACTCTAGATTTTGGCCATGATCTCAGGGCTGTGAGATCCGAGCCCTGCGTGGAGCTCCACGCTAAGTGTGGAGAGAGAGAGATGTCTCTCCCTCCTTCTCTGCCCCTCCCCCTCAGTCACGCACTCTCTCCATAGACTAAGTAAAGCAGACTGCTCTCTAGTGTGGGTGGGCCCTTATCCAATCAGTTGAAGAATTGAATAGAACAAAAAGGCTGAATAAAAGATAGATTCTCCTGCCTGACTATTTAAGCTGTGACACAGGTCCTTTTCTTTCTTTGGACTAGAAATTAAGCAACTGAAGTGTCAGCTAATCTTAGCTCTGAGCCTATGGCTCTTAGACTAGAACTATACCTTCAGCTTTCCTTGGCCTCTGGCTTGCCAATTATAGATTGTAGCATTTCACATCCTCCATAATCACATAAGCCAATCTTGTAATAAATCTCTCATGGGCTTTGTTTCTCTGGAGAACCCTGACTAATACAAATAGAATGGATATACCATCATCTATTTAACAATTCACCTCTTTGGGGCTGATTTCAATTTTCGGTTATTACAAATTCAGCTGCTACAAACCTTTGTGTACAGGTTTCTGGGTGAACGTAAGTCTTCATTTTTCTGAGACAAATGCCCAAGTGTGCAGTTGCTGGTCGTATGGTAAATGCATGTTAATTTCATAAGAAACTGTCGCACTGTTTTCCGGGGGGGGAGGGGAGGGGGACTGTCCCATGTTACATTCCCACCAGTAATGTATGAGTGGTCCAGTTTCTCTGCTCCCCATCAGCATTCTGTGTTGTCACTATTTGTTATTTTAGCCATTCTGGTGGGTGTGTAGCGAGTTCTCATTGGGATCTTTGCCCAGCCTTTTCTGAAACCCCCAGATATAAGCCTAGCAAGTCCTGAGGACGAGAGAGCCTTTCGCTTCCTCTCCGTGATGCCAAGATGTGCCTGTCTGCCACTTCCCTCAATGACCCTACTTCTCTCTGGACCCCTGCTCTCTCTCCACGACCACACCTCTTCTTCCCATCTTGGAAATGCTCTTTGTTTTCGGAGGCTGACATTCTCAGTTATTTCCATGATTTCTCCAAAATCATATTTTGCAGGCCTTTGCCATCATGATCTCTCTTTTTCTTTCACTCAACAGCACTCGCGTTTTGAGCTCTTATTCCGTGTAACAGACTCTCTCCTGGGCTTGGGGAAATACGGACAAATCAGATGAGATTCCATCTCCCAAGAGGCTCATAATCCAGAAGGGGGACAAACACATAAACCACGATTACCTACCCTAAACAACACACTAACTGTTAGCACACAGATGTATACTAAGAACAACTGATGCTCTCCTTTTCCCACACTGAACACCAACATTACTATTCATGAAGCCTGAGTTCCCACGCACAAGCCTTACAGGGACGGATACACATGTCAATGTCATTTAAATGCAATTCGAGAGCATTGCATCGAGACCAGGAGGGGAAGCTGTGTGTTAGAAGATGCCTTGTATGGAGGCACAGGAAGAGCTGGGCACTCTGGGAGAGATGAGCCTCGGGAAGGAGGAGGTCTGAAATGACTTGAAGCAATCTGGAGTCTCTGATAACCGACAGGGGGTGAGGGACTGCTGGAGCCTGACTCACGGAGGGGACAAAGGGCAGACAGTGAGGTAGAGAGGGAGCCAGGAGGCCTCCTGGGCTTGGTTAAGGAAAGGAGCATCTGTCCTGCAGATGGTGGGGTGTTGAAGGTAGAATGGCCGCTGTTTGAAATAGATCCCTTGACAGCTGTGAAGAAGGTGAACCTGAGAGGGAGGAGAGAGCAAACAGGAGCACCAGGAGGAAAGCCATTAAACTTGTCCTACTGAGAGGGGCTAAGGCACTGGAAGTAAGAAAGGATGGGGTGCGAGACTTGGGGAAACAGGAGGCAAAAACTGCAACCGTGTGCTGGTTAAATGAGAGAAATAAAGAAAAGGGAGTTAACGTTAACAAGAAAATAAGATCTGGGAAATGTAAAAGGATGAAACTTCCCATTGTTTAAAGGTAGGGGGATTAGAGGCACCTGGGTAGCTCAGTGGATTGAGAATCTAACTCTTGGTTTTGGCTCAGGTCCTGAGATCCAGCCCTGCCTGGGGCTTCCCACTCAGCTGGGGGTCTACCTATCCTTCCCCCCTCCCTCTCCTCCTCCCCTTGCTCATGCTCCCTCTCTTGCTCTCTCTCTCAAATAAATAAATCTTTTTAAAAAATCTTTTAAAAAAAATCTTTTAAAAAAAAGGTAGAGGGAAGAAATTTTACAGATTAAAATCTGAGATTAAATCTAAAGGGCAATTTGACTCTGACCTTCCATCGTATGGAGAAATTCCAGACTGAGGACCACAGCCACACCTCCCTCCACTTTTCCCAGAGTAAATGGCTCAAAGGATCAGCTATGTGAATAATGTTTGAGTTAATAAGAATCAGAAAGGTCTATTCAGTTCCCGATGCGGAGATAGCACACAATAAAGGCTGCATCTCACAAAAGTTCGGGGAAAGGGAAAGACTTTATAATAAACGGTACTGGGAAAGCAGGAGAGCTGGTTAGAAAAATTTTTAAATTGGTTCTTTTCCTTAGGGCATACACCAGGATAAATTCCAAACAGATCAAAGATTTCTACATAAACAAACTAAACCATACAAGAATTAGTAGAAAATATGTGTGACTCTGGGAATGGGAACAATTTTCTAAGAGCAACTCAAAATCCAGATAGAACAGGAAAATGGTAGATGGAATTAATTACATAAAAAAAACCACTGTTGGCAAAAGTTATCCTAAGTTAAGCAAAAAAGACAAATGGCTAATTGGGGATAATATTTGTTACTGGCATGACAGTTGAAGGAGTCATAACACAGAAAAGGGAAAAGATCAATCACTGTGGAAAAACAGGCTGGAGAAAACATAGTTCACAAGCAAAAAGAAATGCAAATGTCTCTTAATCACATGAAAAAAAAAGTTCACTTCCACTCAAAGAAAGAGAAATTCTAAGTAGAACTACACTGAGGTATGGTTTTATCCAAGTTAGATTGACAAAAATCCCAAAGTCTGGTGTCATACTGTTGGTGAGGCTGAGGAAGCAGTCACTCCCATAGATTGCTGATAGGAAAGCAAAATGGCGCATGCACTTCCTGTGGAGGAGAATTTGGTGATATCTAAGGAAACGTACTTATGCATTTAGCCTTTCACCCAGTAATCCCTCTTCTAAGAAAATCAATGCCAAAGACTCACTGGTAAGAAAAGATGAAAAGATGAATGTATGGAACTCTGAAACAGCAAAAAAGTGGAGAGCCCATGAGCAGGAGACCAGTTGATTCAATTATGGAACATTCACCAATGGATGTACCTATCCCTTACTCAAAATTATCAACCATGTGTTCACTGACTTTCCATCCTACCAAATATTATGTAGCTGTAAAAAAAGGAATGAGAAAAAAATAAACAATGAAAGAATAAACCATAAAATTATATTTTTAAAAAAAAGGAAAGAAAAAGTTACCTAAGAAGGAGGAAAGTCTAGGATAGAGTGGTCAAGACTAGAAGGTAGACCTCTTTGAAAGTACTTTGTTTAGTGGATTCGACTTTGGCTCTATATAAATTTTTACATAATTAGAAAGCAAAATTAAATTTTAAAAAGCAATGCCTAACAATTAAAATGAACCAAAAGAATTAACCTAAATACGTGTACACTTGCGCGACCGCACTAAGAACGCCTACTACCAATGGTGATAAAACACTGTATCTTTGTGCACCCAAGAGGGATGTATCCTACAGACAAAGCGAACAGCAACTCTTCAACATCTAGTAACTGCATTGTTGCTGGCTGTTGTTTTCTGAGACTGTCTCAGGTGTATCCGTGGGATGATGCAAACAGGTAGTTATTGTAATATTCTAATTATATCATTTCCAGTATTGCTGAGAACTAAGATTCTCGGTGTGGGAGAAAGAAGACAGAAGATTTTAGGGAAAGGTTAAAGGAAATTTTAGACCAGCCATGTGTTGATAAATTTTAAAGCTGCATTATGGGTATGTGGAGTGTTCATGATATTCTTCTGCCTACTTTGGTATATGTTTGAAATCTTCTACATATAATGTTAAAAAAAAGAAAAAAGGAAAGGAAAAGAAACTACCTCCAATGGAGAAAGTATCATTTTCTAGAATGTCTTAAGAAAAGGACTTGGGGGCACCTGGGTGGCTCAGTCAGTTAAGCATCCAGCCCTTGATTTTGGCTCAGGTCATGATCTCAGGGTCAAGGTTGTGAGCTCAAGCCCCACATCAGGTTCTGCACTTAGCAGGGAGTCTGCTTGGGATTCTCTCTCCCTCTCCTTCTGCCCCTCCCCACTCTCAAATAAATAAATCTTTAAGGATTCAGGTATGATTATTTGACACAATATGTAAACGCGATCTTCCCAAAAGAAGTCTGAATGAAGGCTAGGATCTCTCAGTTTTTGAGTCTACCATCAGTATTATTGACACTTCAAGTCAACAAACTCAGTTAATAACATGAGCAGACAAAATAAATATAATTACCTGATCAGAAATAACTACCCTACCTTCTGCTAGAAAGACTAACACCTGGGTGGCTCAGTTGTTAAGCGTTTGCCTTCGGCTCAGGTCATGGTCCCAGGGTCCTGGGATCAAACCCCACATCGGGCTCCCTGCTCAGCAGGAAGCCTGCTTCTCCCTCTCCCACTCCCCCCTGCTTGTGTTTCCTCTCTCACTGTGTCTCTCTCTGTCAAATAAATAAATAAAAATCTTAAAAAATATTTAAAAAAAAAAGAAAGAGCAACTTCTCGGTTTCTGGTCATTGCTTAGAAAATGCTATTTTATGTGCATTAATGGCCTACATGATTACATCACAAAAACAGATGGCATGAAATGATTCTTGAGCTACAAGACAACTCTGCCTATGTTGATACAAGGTAATTTATACCTTGAACAGTTTGAAACAAGTCAATAGTGTATCCCCTTTCCTTTCTCAGCTGGTTCCCAAATGGTTTCTTAATAAGCAACAGTGTTGGCAGCCCTGAAAACAAACACCTTCAGCTCCATATAGTGAACCAATTCATTTTTTTAAAAACCACCACCCTTGTTACATTGTATGAAAATAGAAATTCCCATTTGTGAACAAAGGTGGTGATTCCATAGATTCTCCTGATAACTTCCTTGGTGAGCAGTTTGCTCTTGAAGCCAGAATGTTAGCCCCATGACATGAGTACATGTCAGTTTCATACCAATATAGCACTCACATGCACTCATTCCTTCACTCATTCATTCACTCATTCATTCATTTGGTAAACACCTTCTGGAATCCCTGTTTTACGTCAGACAGTGGGTATATAGCAGCAAACAAAACAAGCAAACATTTCTGCTCCCTTGTCATGGGAAGTGAGAAAGATAAATTTTAAAAGTCAATAAAATACACACAGTTTCATGTGGTTCTCAGTGCAATCAGAGGGAAGAGTTGTAATTTCAAAAGATGGCTGCGGACAGCTACTAAGAGGCAACACAAGTGTAAAAATGTGGAGCTATTGAGGAAGGTAGCCATGGTGTTCATCCGGGGGAAGAATAGTCCACGCAGAGAAAGAACAAGTTCCAGTCCTGAAGCAGGAATATTCTTGACATTTTTGTGGATGCAGGGGGTGGTGGATAAGGGATGAAGCAAGAGAGACAGGAAAGGAGGTCAGCAAGCCAATGAGAGGCCACACCCTGCAGGACCTGGTAGGGCCATGACTAGGACTTTAGCTTTCCTCTGAGTGAAATGGGAAACCAGCTGCTAAAGAACTATTGGCAGAAGAGTGACCTGATCTAAAGCAGCCACCACTCAAAAGGACACTTGGTGAGAATAGCTCAGGGGATAAGGGCAGATGCACGGAGCTTTGGCCACAATCCAGGGGAAAACTGGAATGGAGCTCAAAGCAGTTTTGTCCTGGATGGGTTAGGGATGAAAGCCCATTAGACACACAAATCAAGCATCACATGGGCAGCTGGATGTGAGTCTGAAGTTCAGGGACAAGGTCTAGGCTGAGGACATAAAAGTCAGAGTCATCAGCATGCAGAGGAGTTTGAATAGGGAGGTGTCTGAACGGGAGCATCTAGGCAGTGAGCATGGAAAGAAAAAAGAAGTACTTCGGGTACGTCAATGTTTAGCTGTCAGCAATAGGAGGTGGAGTCAGCAAAGATCACAGAAAGGCTAGGAGAGTGAGGTCCCCAGCAATGCAAACTATGCTGGCTGGGAAGTGGGATGATTTACTGTGTCAAATTCAAATGCTATTGGTAGAGTAAGTAAAATGACGACTGAGAATGGGGGCGGTGCTCTCTTGCCCGCTGTCCATTGTGTATGATGTTCCCTAAACAGCCACACGTCATACCTGGTGGTCGCACCTGTGCTGGGTCTGAAGCTACAGCCACATGCTCTCGACTGAGAGTTCAAGGAGGAGGCATTCTTGATCCCAGACTCATGTGGCAACACTGGCACCAAACTGGAACAGTAGTCTCCAGGTAAACAAGTTTCACTGTGCTCTATATATTCTCTGACCAAGAACTGATATTTTGGCTCCCTAGCTGGAGACAGAAGCAGGTCCTTGTTCCTCTAAATGAGTGAGACTTCACACAGAGCCATGGGGTCACACAGCATGGGTAACGCTCAAGCCAGCTTTCATGCCACCACAAGTCATGTGCCTCGTCCTTGCCATGACTTGTGTGTCCTCTCTGTCCCTCCCTGAGGGTATGAGGGAGGTCCCATAGGCTATGAGAATACTCCAGCCACCAACACTGGGCATGCGCCAAACCTTGCCCAAAGGGGTGAGGGTCGAACTACTCTCTTTGGTTACAGACTATCTCGGGACCCAAAGATAAGACTGTTTCAGGGACACTTGCAAAACTCTTCACTAAAATTATTCGACCTGAGGCTCCTGCTCATTGCTACAAAAAGATCTCCTGGCCCTTATACCATGCTGCAAATAATACTATCTTGTACTGAGCCCTTGCAATGCACCAGGCACCATTACAAATGGTTTACGTGCGTTATCTCATTAATCCTCACTAAGCCTTTGTAGGGGGGACAAGTCAGGTGGATGAGAAAACCGAGATTAAAAAGGATTACATGACTTGCCCAAGCTCTCACAATTATTAAGCAGTAGAATCAGGATCTAAACCCGGGCGCTCGGACTAAAGTCCACATGGTACACCTCCTGGGAATTGTTTCTTGCAGCAAAAAATCAGTACCTATTCTTACAGCTCCAAACTCTACAAACAGGATTCTGACGCTGTGTAACTTGCTACTCCTATGTCATTACTTAACTCTTTCTTTCAGCTTACAAGCCTCAACAATCCCCACCAAAGTTTTATTTCTGCACCACTTCGTAGGATGCAACTGGATGGAAACATTAGTGACCTTCACCTTCATGGATATAACTATGTCACCAGAAGCATCAGAAGGATGGCTATATGGACTCAAATGCCTCCAATTTCCCCATCTTTCTACTTCTCCTTTCTGGGAGCATTAATTACCCCAGCCCCATCTCCTACTTGCCTCCCAGCCAATGCTCCTCAAACTTCCCTACCAAGATGGTCATAATGGTGTATATCTCTGTAGTTTGTCTGACATGGACCGCCACCCAGAACTATGAGAGTTCTCAGCATGCTAGTACTTTCTCTTTTATAAAAGCCAAAGGATGTCAATCTTGCATCCTACAATTTACTCATAATTATTTTAGTTCTTAAAGGGTTTTAAGTTGCATAATTTCAAGCTGAATGAGAATGAAGACCAGGGCTTCATTCTCTTCCTGTATTGCCAGTGCCCAGGCATTTCCGAAAGATTTAGTGAGAAATAAGCAAATAAATAATTGGTGGTCCCAGGCTGCAGGCTGGGTTCGTGTCTGCTAGAAGCCTCTTCTCATTCTGGGATCAAGGGAGAAAGAACAGTTCCTCTCCAGATAAAGCCTCTCATGGCCAAAAGTGCAGGCACACTAGAGGCGGATCTAAACTTGGTAAAATCACAGTGAATGTTTCCGCTCAAAAGTGGGCCTATGACACACACCACTAAGGTTCCATCTGCTGAAGCAAATCACATGGCCAAGCCTGACCATGGGGGGTAGGGGTTCACAGGGCGGGGATGGAGGGAATGTGAACAGTCATGCACTCCTTGGTAGATGCAGAAGTGCAAGGTGGGATGGCTTCAGTAAGTTTCCAGAGGAAGCTTCTAGACCAACGAGGTCTGGAGGGTTTAGTGTCATTCAGTTGCAAAGGTTGTTTCTATGTACTTTTGTTGATGATGTTGCTTTCAGTCAATTTAAATGTATTCTGAACATATGAAAGGAACTCAGTGTTAAAGGAAACAAGAGACTTCTTCTGAGGAAAGGAAGAATCCTTATGAAATGCCAATATTTTCTCCAGTGAGTATTTTAACAGTTTGGATTTTGGGGATACCACATTTTCCTAAAGCAGAAGACCCCATTCTTTGTGGTCTTTAAAAGTGCCATAAAATTCAACTGGAGAAGGGGAAGCAATATTACTGGGGCAAAGGATTCACCGTCCATCAGTTCTCACACCACATTCTAAGATCTAGAAGGTCTAGAAGGTTCTAGAAGGTCTTCAGTTTTCAGCCTGCCTCCTAAGTCTTCTTAGGGGAAAGTCTCCCTTTTTGCTAGAGATACTTAGTTTTCATGCAAGGCCCTAGTCCTGTCCCAGATAAATGGAAAGCACTAAATATATATGTTCTGCTCCCTCCATGTTTACCATGGGGAAGGGGGTGGGAGGGAAAGAGCACACATAGAAAGAGGACATCTGCTGCAAAGTGAACTGCCAGATTCATGGCGAGGAGTGTTTGGCTGGTCTGTCCCACTCGTCAGAGAGCAGCCTCCTGCACCACACTGGCAGGCACATCTTCCTGGGATAGGGAAGACAGATGCAGCTCATGACTCCATGCGAGACAGATCATTTGAGAAGTATGTTTATAAAAAGCAGATATGCATAGCAAATTATTATAAGGTAAATTTCCTCATAATGACAGGATTTTCAAAGTGTTCTTCAAATATATATTATAATATATTATGTTATATTGCTTTTATATTGTAACCACAACCATTCATCAGGTAATCATGGAATTTATTTGGGACAAATAGAGTTGGGTTTTTCTCCAAGTCACCTCACACTCTTGGAAATGTTTTTGCAATGAGAGATTATAGTAGAATCCAGACACCTGGCATCCACCAAACAGGATTGAGAACACAGTTTTGGGGGCACAACACTGGCAACAGAAAATCTAAACCTAAAAAAATCACCCAGTGGCACCTGGGTGGCTCAGTCAGTTAGGCATCCGACTCTTGGTTTCAGCTTGGGTCGTGATCTCAGGGTCCTGGGACTGAGCCCCACCTCGGGCTCCCCACTCGGCAGGGAGTCTGCTTGTCTCTCTCTCCCTCTGCTCCTCCCCCTGCTCACTCTCTCTCATAAATAAACAAAACCTTTAAAAAAAAAAGTCACCACAGTTTCTGCATTTCAGCGCTAAGCCTTATGGACTAAAAGATGCACAGCTGAAGTTCTTGCCCACAGTGAGGGGACAGTGTAGGCAGGTAGATAAAGCAGATTTCAAAACAACTGGTAACCAAGAGTATCTGTGAAAGGCTAAAATGTGCATCCACAACAATTCCAAACTACAAAAGTAGAAAAATAAGGAGTGGCTATGGAAGGCAGCCAAGAAACACAAAGGCATCAGAAAAGCAAGAGGTGAAAAGGTGTTCTAGAGAAGAGCCTTGCTGGGAACTGGAAGGTAAGACAGGAACACAGAAGTGGGGAAGGGTGATGGGCAGGAAGCGTCACGTCTGGGAGGACAGGACAGCACACCAAAACATCTGGGTGATGGAATGTACCCTACATCACCTTATACTGCCCCACTCAAGACTACCGTGACCATGGACAAGGCATGAAGCCTCCGTGGTCCGCAGTTTCCCCATCTGTACAATGGGAATAATCCCAGCAGGTGATGATATCAGCAGCACACTGTAAATGCCTCGTCAGAGAGTCACCCCTTGCGCAGGCTGACATGCCCACAGTTTTCTGGAATGCTAGGCTCCGTGAGAAGGGCACCGTCATGGTCACTGCCCCCACACCCCACCCCGCAGAGTACCCAGCACATACATAACAGAATTCAAAGAATACAGATGAAGCAGTTGGAGAAAAGACACTGGATCATACAAACAATTGTTTTTCTCCCCCGCCAGCCTTGTCTGTTACGATCTTACACATCCTGGTGCCATTTAAACATTCCTCCCTCCGACGGAAGTGATGTGGACAAAGTCCCTGTTACTTTATGTTACTTTATATGTAAAAAGCAGAAGAGAAACAATAAAACCATAATAACACTGCTGAATACTGGCTGGATTCCGCTTTGCTTTGCCTTACAGCTGATCATAAGAAGGAAACTAGGTGTTTATATTCCCTTCCCTACAGCTACTGCATTTTCTCGCCCCTTTTTTAGTTTCCATTTATTTTACAGCCCCCTTCACTCTGGCTTCAGCCCCTGCTGACGTCCTGAGCATTGCAGGCTTTCTTCCAAATGCGAACTTTAATGGCTCTTTTTAGCCAGCAGTCTGCAGGGACCTCTTCTCGCTTTTTCCTGGGTGAACTGAGCTTAGCTCAGGACATCAAAGACTTGGTACCCAGGTGACATAAGCCCCTTCTCTGCCATCAATTACGGATAGAATTTCCCACTGTTTCCAGAACAGTCCCTCCAGCAACCTCAAGTTGCATATGTGTAAGCCTGAGGGCATTATCCCACGTTGTCCTCTTCCCAAAGTTACTCCAAATGTCCTTGCTCATTGGTGTGAAACTTCAGAATGATCCTTCACTCTTCTCTGTGACACTTTAAATCCACTGGGACATCAAGTTCTGTCCATTTCACCTGAAAAATCTCTCTCATATCAGTCCCCTCTCTCAGACCCACTGGCACTGCCTAAGTGTAGAAACCACACTTGCTGCTTTTCAGAAGCTACAGAATAAGCCTGTAGCTTCAGGATATCCGTATAGCAATTCACAGACATTTCCCTTTTGAGCTCTCTGACCTATAGGAATAAAAACTCCACGGAGTAAAATATCTCCTAATATTTGAAAATAACTATAAAATGTGAGGCAAATCTCTTCCATTGAAAACTTAGGAAACGCAATAAAACCAGTAACAACAAAACAAATCCATTTCTGTAGCTCCCACCCATCTATTCTCAGATTATTAGGGCAGAGACTGACCCACTGTTGACCAAACCTATTTGCTCTTCGTGGGAACACAGCTGGGTTGCACTCCCCAACTGTTCTGGGAGTGAGGTGTGCCCGTGTGCCTGACGTGGGCCTGGGTCCAGCCTGTGGAATGTGAGGGTGTGCACCACGGCCCGGCCTAGCAAATAAAACTTTTGCATGCAGGCCCTCTTGCTTTTTACCCTTCTGGATCTTGGGGAAGTTAGTGCCTTGGAAGCCACATGTTGAAGGACGCAGAGCAACTAGATGGAAGGAGCCCAGGTTCTTGAATCGCTGCTCTGAGGAAACGCACCTGCCGACCAGGAAACGCATTTCGAACTTCAGCTAAGCAAGAAATAAATGTCTTTCTATGAATCTGTAATTGGTTCAATATAACAAAATTTAAACAATAACTTACATCATCTTTCGGCATGATGATAAATCAACTTTGGGGAAGGGAAATAAAATGTAGTGTATAAACTCACTTAGATTTTGAGTTTTATCTGTTGCAACAGCTAGAATTATAGCCTAATTAACACATGATTATAAAGTAGAATTGTCATTATCCAGCACATTTAGTCATTCATTTGGGGGATCTAGAAACTTCCAAATATTTTTCTTCTCATTGTCTCCATTTTAGGCAGAGACACCGAATTCTAACAGACTGTTAGGGAAGGGTAGGGTGTCACGAAACCTCCTCCGAAAAACAGCTATTTTAGATGGTTTGATACAGTAAGTGTTTAAAAGAAATGAAAATGCACTCAGTGGAAGTCTGCGGGAATAGAAATGAAAGCCAAAATCACTTCCTATGTTGCCTGCAACTGCCTTGGCTTATAAACCAAGAATTGGAGAGTCTCACAGTTTTGTTCTATATGAGGACATATTTACTCTCTGGCAAGAAAAATAGCTTAGCTACTCTTCCAATGTTTATTCTTAAACAAGAATTATTTTTACTAGGTGCAGACCTACCAGGATACAGTGGTTAGAAAAAGGGACGGGCATTCGGCCCTGGTTTAGTAACTCCTTAAAATGGTTAATCAGGCAAGTCTATTTGTGCAAAATGTCAGGTTATTTTTCAAATCCAGAAGCACAGCACATGGCCTAAGTCAGCTCAGAAAACAGCGGCAGGTCACCTGCTCATTAAATGTCACACTTAACCCAAGCAGCTGCTGCCATAACTCACAGCTCTCTCCCCTACGTTTTTCTGGTACTTTATAATCTCATATCATTCTCCACTGGAAAAAAATGTGCACCACAAACTTTTAATTATATAAATTGTATGGTTAGAAGAAGAAGCAGGGGAGAAAATGGAGTGGAGTGGGGGAAGTCCCATCAATCAAAATTTACACTGGAAAAACAGGTGGAGAAATGTTTTAAGTGTGGCAAAAGAAATGACAAAAGTGCCCATTTAGTTGGGGCCAGCAGTCACCTTCCTCCGTGATGGACAAGGAGGCCTCTGAGCAGAGGTTCACAGCTCCCTGTGTCGGGTGCAGGCGGCCACCCTCCTCTGAGGCTGGACGTGGTCTTTCCAGGCTCACAGTCCCTCTGGGCCTCATGATGCTATGGCTCCGTGAACAGCAAGCCACAAGTTCAAAGGTGAATGACCACGACAAAGTCATCCGATGAGAATTAAGATGTCAAAATAGTATTACAATGAAAAGGAAAACCTGATCTTGGAAACGTTTAAATAACCCTCAAAGCCAAACAGAATTTCCTTTGATGCGGATCCAACTTTAATGTCGGCCAAAAGCAGTTTAACTTCAGTTTGGCAGAAAACTTTTGCATTTAGCTCAGGAGCGAGAACACGAGCTTTCTGGAAATAATTTAACACAGAGAAAAGCAAACCAGCAGCTTCAGTTTAACTGCAGGGACTATAAACAAGAATGGGAATATTCTTCCTGCATTTATCATCAGGGCTCCAGGAAAACTGTATAAAATATGTTCATTGGTTTCCTGACTGATTACCATTTTTACTTCTTATCATGAGTACATTCCCAGCGGCACCTAAATCACCTTTCTGCATTAATCACTACGTCTGCATGTTTAAATCACCGTGAGGATTTGGCCATAAAGTAAAAGTAGAAATCTGAATTTATGGATTAAAATGTTCATTGACCACACTCCTCCAAGCAAATAACATTTACAGGTATAATAATGAATGAATATATTTATGATACAAATGTGATTTTCCTCCTAAGGAAAATTCAGAATCCATTTTTAAGGGTTTTGTTTTGTTCTGTTTTGTTTTTTAGGAGAGAGAGAGAGCGTGAGCTGGGGGTGGGGAGGGGCAGAGGGAGAAGGAGAGAGAGAATCCCAAGCAGTCTCCACACTCAGCTTGGAGTCCGACCTCGGGCTCGATCTCATGACCCCAAGATCATGACCTGAGCCGAAATCAACAGTCGGACACTTAGCAGACTAAGCCACCCAGGCACCCAAGGGTTTTTTGTTTTGTTTTGTTTTTGAGCTAACTCGTCCTCCCACCCTTACTTCCCCACCACCCCCCAATACACAAAGCACACGGAGTTGCTGCTCCCCGCTCCCTAGTGGGGCCACAGAAAGCATCAACGTGGCTCAGGCCCACCTGCCCAGACATGACATCCATGCTCTCTCTGCCACTTCAGGCTCTGTGGGTCCCTCGGGGACCAGGAATCCAGGACCCACACTGAAATCCCATGTAGCTCTCCCCAGTCTCCTGAATGGACATCAGGCCCAGTATATCTTAGTCCCCTCGGGCTATCACAACAGAATACCGCAGGCAGGGTAGATTAAAGAGAAATGTATTTTCCCATTGTTCTGGAGGCTGGGAAGTCCAAGATCAAGGTGCTGGCTAATTTGATTCTGGGTGAGGGCCCTCTTTCTGGCTTGTGGACAGCCACCCTCTTGTTGTGTCTTCACACAGTAGAGGAGAGAGCTCTGTGTCTGTCTCCTCTTATAGGGACACTAAACCATCATGGGGGCCCCACCCTCATGACCTCATTTAGTTACCTCCTAAAGGTCCCACCTCTAAACATCATCAGACTGGGGAGTTAGGGATTCTAGATATGAATGCTAGGACACAAACATTCAGTCCATAATCCCCAGAAATGACCACAAAGTGTCCATGTATCTACCATACACCCTTCCCACTACTCAGTTCCTATTCCTAGTGTCCAGCTGGGTCCTCCCTATAGACCCTCTGTCCCTTGCAACAACAGAGTCCTTATCCTAAGCTGGATAGTCCTGCCTCCCTCCTGCTGTCCTGCTCCTCCCACTACAGCCCCAGCCCCAGCCCCAAGCACCTGCCCCGGACCCAGCCCCCAGGCACAGCTCCAGCCCCAGCCCCAAGCCCCTGCCCCAGCCCCCAGCCCCCAGCCACAGCTCCAGCCCCAGCCCCAAGCCCCTGCCCCAGCCCCAGCCCCCAGCCCCAGCCCCAAGCCCCTGCCCCAGCCCTCAGCCCCCAGCCCCAGCTCCAGCCCCAGCCCCAGCTCCAGCCCCAGCCCCAGCCAGTGGTGGTAATCTCTCAAAGGCTCATGACTTTCCTAGTCTAAGTTTGGCGCTGGGTTTCCTGTCATTGCTCCAATACTCTGTTGAGTCTGGACAAACTCGGAAAATGGCTGGACCCATGAGCATCATGCCCTTGCCTGCCCCACGGGTGTCTGAACTCGGGTCTCTGTGTTCATGCCTCATCACCTGCTCTGCTTCATGGGAGAGGTTTTGTACCTGAACCCAGCACCTCCCCTGGCCCTGCCTTCCCCATGTGTCCTCAAGCTGAGCCACATGTCCAAGCCCTGCATAATTCACATGTGTCTCAAGAAATGTGGCTTTGATTTAAAAGCTGCTGCATGAAACAAGCCTGGGTCATCTCAAAGGCTTTGAAGAACACAGATACCTGTCTTGTGCAGCCATGGACGCTTTTAAAGGAGAAAAGAGACTTCCTTGGATGATCTTTTCTAGGAAATTGAGGTAAGGGGTAAATCAGGGTAAAAGTAACTTACAGTGTAATTAAATCTTTCGCCCGTGTCATGCCACCAAGCCCTGCACATTCCACTCTCACCTGGAGCGTGTGACCCCTGCTCACAGCAGACCGTGATCCTGCTCTAGTTCTCATTCTTGCCTTATCTGCACTTCTTTTGTCTTAGCTACTTCAAGAGGAGATGTGAGAGGGAGGCAGAGCAACAACACTGATCAACACTGGCTGTCACCTGCCTAACAGATTTAGCTCTGTCAGCAAGGTAATGGAAATTCAAGTCACATATATCGGAAGAGTCAAGCATCTGGTTATTTTGAAGATAATATTTATCCCTTCGGTTGTGTTAACTTTGGCTCCAAACAGTGCTTGAAGGCCCTAAGTCTTAGGTATTCCTTTTTCACTCAGTGCCAACGGAAATCAGACCACCGAATCATAACTATGGCAAAAGATCATGAAGTTAGGGGCATTGCAAGTTAGAAGGCTTGGGGAAGCTCTCTGCACCGCAGGTTGCGTAGGCTCAAGTAGGTGCCCTGATCCCAGCCTCGGAGGTAAGTCATCGCTGGTCACAGAAATCCTACGAGGAAATCTGAGAAGCCACCTGCTCTGCCTGCCATGAGCTAACGTGAACTGATCCACGTCACCGGCAATATGAAAGGAGCTTACAGAAGTGGAAAGTGGAGGCTCATGGAATCGTGAAAGCAACGAAACTCCATGCTGTAATTAGTACTCATCATGACTGATAAACATTTATTGGGCACCCACTTATTGTGGGTAAAGAGCTATGGGGGACTATGGTGGCTACTCTATGGCATAATATTTTTGTTTTGTTTTACATCGTTCTCGGCTCACCTAGTACACCTACAAGTCCAAAGGCCCCAGTGACTTTGGGGCAGGACAGGAGGAAAGAAATGGAATATTATTAAAGGGAATACTGATATTACCAAGGATAAATATTAGCGGTAAGCCCTTGATTCCTACTGGAAACCAAAGAAGAAAAATAGCTTATCATAAGACAAGGTCACAACAGACCCTGTCCATGTAAGGAATTCCTCATCAGATCTAAGGGATCATGGGATAATACAGGAGGGGCCCTCCTCCACCTCTGTGTGGTCTGTGCCTCTGCTCAGTGCTCTTCAGTGGGAGCCGTGTCTTTAGAAATCTGTCCCCCAAGCCTGAAGCTTAGAACTGATGCATCTCTGAGAGCTTTATCCACAGGACGCGCAGCCACACGGGAACAAATTAAATTCTCCTCTTTTTCTAAGACGATCCCAGGAAACCTCACCCAGGGGCCGGGCTGATGGGGGACACCCTCCTTGGCACTTTTGTCTATTTTTCTAAATTAGATTTTGGTGCAGGAAACTCAGATGGAAAAACCACAAGGGAAAAGCTACTGGGGATGGGGGAGAAGCCAAAAAGACAGAGACAGACTTCACCAGGAAGACATGGCCATTTAAAGTGGGATTAAGATAGAGTTGGAATTTTTCAGATTAAAAAACCTCACTCTACATGCTGCCAACTTGACAGTGTGCCCATCTCATACCCGTGTCAAAATTTCTGTGGCAGATGGCAAGGAGCAAAATGACCCCAAAATGTCAATCCTTTTTTTTTCTTATAATAAAGAAGAGCTGTAAAAATACACAACACAGTGGAGAGAAAAAGCAAAAAGAAACTGTGAGAGCCCTTCTTTTACAAGAATGGAGCAACACATACTAGTTCCCAGAAGCTCTGATCCTTCTACAAAATACAGTTCATGTTCCATAGAAGGGTTTTAAGTAAGATGCTCTCTTCAATTTTTTAGTTGGTTTGTGCCCCAGAAATTCTATTTCATCCCAGGACAGAGATACATACATGTTTGTATCATCCTCCCTTTTTATGTAAATGGAGCAATCTAAATATATTGTTCCACACCTCACATTTTTTTTGTTAGTATATTGAGGGTATTATTCTATATTTATTCGTTTACTTATTCATTCATTCAACAAATACTTACTGAGCCCCACTATTTTCAAGGCACTGGTCCAAGTACTTGGCACAGCAGGGAATGAACTAATAGTGTCTTTGCTCTGAGAGGGCTTATATTTACAAAAGGGAATCATAACAAAAAAAATCAAGTCTAATAAATATGTATGATGTCAGATGGTAATAAGCATCATTTTAAAAAAAATACAGCTGGGTAAGAGGATAGAGTGACAGTGGTAGTGAAGGGGAAGGAGGAAGGCTTGCTTTGTGACTACGTTGCAGTAGTGACCTCAAAAGAAGATTCTGGGATATCAGAGGGGTATCTGCTCAGACAGAAAGAAGAGCATATGCAAAGGTCCTGAGACAGGTGTGTGATGATCCCAACTGAGGAGCAGCAAGGAGGTCACCATGGCTGACAGAGAGTAAGCAAGAGAGAGAGTGATAGGAAACGAGGCCACAGAATGAGGAAGAGAGCCAGATGATGTAGACTCTTGTAGCCCTTGGTCAGATATCTGGCTTTAGCTGTGAGTGAGATGGAAAGTCACCAGCCAGTCTGGAGCTGAGACGCGACGGGCTAGATGTACATTTCAGAGTGATCATTCTGACTTCTGTGCAGAAGAGCTGCTGAAGCTTCTGGACACAAGGAGACCAGTTAGGAGTTGCTGGCAGTAGTCCAGGCACAAGGTGATGCTGGTGTGGACATGATGGAGACATGGAAACAGTGGGTGGTGGCTGGATTCTGATGCCTTGGGAATGTTGAGCTGCTGATGAACTGGGTGTGGAGAGGAGAAACAAGAGAAGTGTCAAGGATTACTCTAAGACACAGTTGCTATTTACTGTGGCGGGAGCAAGGCTGGGAAAGGGGAGGTGATCGAGACACTGATTTTAGACACAGCAGGTGTGATATGCCTAGGGGACCTCCAAGAGGAGGAGGCCAAGGGATCTCTGAGCCTGGAGGTCATGGAGAGGCTGGGTGTGCAGATGGAGACGTGGGAGCTGTCAGCATACGGACGGTGTCCTGAGACATATATCCATTATCAACATGTATTGTCCACTCAGACTTTGCTTCCTCTTTTTATCCAGCTTCATAATAGGAAACTTCATATTGAAATGCAGATGAAATAAATAAAAAGATACACAGGATACAGAGTACGGCTGATCCTCATTATTCACAGATTCCATATTTGCAAATTTTGCCTACTTGCTAAAATTTATTTGTACCCCTAAAATCACTACTTGCAGGGCCTTCTCAGTCACTCACAGGGGGGTAAAAACTGAGTCGTCCGACGCACATGTTCCCAGCTGAGGCTGAACAAGCAGATGCTCTGCCGTCTTGTTGCAGCTTTCATACCGTAAAGAATTGTCTTTCTTCATGGTCCGTTTAGTCCTGTGACTTTTTGTGGGTTTTTTTTCTTTCATTTTTGTGATTTTGTTGGTGATTTCACTGTTCAACACCCCCTCACCCCCACCCCAAGCATAGTGTTGAAGTGCTTTCTGGCTTTCCTGAGCACAAGGCTGTGATGGGCCTTATGGGCTAAATATGTGTATTAGATGAGCTTGGTTCAGGCATGAGTTATAGTATGGTTGGCTATGAGTCCAATGTTAATGAATCAACAATATATAGTTAAAAATGTGTCTTTAAACAGAATCACACATAGACCAAAGTTATGTATTGATTGGTTGAAGAAAATACTGGGACCAGAGGTTTGTAGGAACCTAACCTTGCATTTCCTCTAGGAGGAATATTAGGTCAATATTCACTAATTCAACATTTGTGGTGACTTTATAGGACATAATGGCCACAAATAATGACAATCAACTGATTTGCTTGTAGATCTCTTCTACCCTTGATACCTAAGACTGAAGTTACTTAGAGGTATCATCTACCACCACTCTACATCTTAAGGTAAACCTCGCAGAGGCCAGCCCAGAAAGGTAGGGCTGCGACCTATTTTTAAAAAGTACTAGAGAAGAAAACCAAAAAACAAAGAACTCCATTAATAATGATGTAATAATGATGAGGTCAAGGGGAGGCCACCTCAAAATGGGTCACTTTGGCACAAAGGTTATTTTGAGTTAAAAGCAATCAAGACCCAGCAGATTCAGAGAAAGCTCTTTACATCCCCCACAACCACTTGAAAAGAATTTAGATAGGGGCACCTGGGTGGCTGGTTGAGCAACCAGCTTTGGTTTCAGCTCAGGTCATGATCCTGGGGTCCTGTGATGGAGCCCCATGTTGGGCTCCACACTCAGCATGGCACCTGCTGGAGGATTCTCTCTCTCCCTCTCTGTTTCTCTCTCTCTCCCTCTCAAAAAATAAATAAATAAACCTTAGGAAAAAGTGAATTTAGATAGAGCACCTGCTCCAGGAAGAGAGCCATCATCATAGATAACCACATTATGATATGAACGAGGTATGGTAGACAGGAAGAAACCTAGCAAGGCTACTTGGATCAAAGTCCTCTCCTTGTCCCATTGGGTCCGAGGGGCAGCAAACATGTTTACCAAACACTTACTCTTCTTCATTCTTCCTGAGGATTGCATTCCTTCCCTTTGAAGACCCAGACCCCTGCCTGATTTCTCCTTAGTTCAGAATGACATATACACCTCATTTTGGCTGGCTTTGGCATTTCCACGTCTGTGTGGATTCCCCACATGTACGCTATTAAATTTGATTTTCTCCTGTGAGTCTGTCTCATGTCAATTTGATTCTTAGTCTGGCCAGAAGGACCTGGAAGGGAACAGAAGTTCTCACTCCCCATCAAGTACAATGATCTGCACACAGTAGACCCTCAATAAACATGATGACTGACAACTTTCAAAACCCACTAGGAGTATCTAGGAGCTCTCCTTGTCAGAAAGTATCCTTGCATCTTACACAAATCCTCCAACGCAGCTTAAAACTCCATCCATTCTTTGCGTCCATGGTAGAAATGGAGACTTGACCACTAGCTTCTGTTAGATCAGTCCTTCATGCACTCCCACACATCTTAAATTACCCCCTTGCTCTTCCATTTTCTAAGTAAAATAATCCATTTACTTCTGTCCTTTATTTTCTGTCCTTCGAGCATGTGAACGGCATTCATTCTGCTTTCAAACATGGACGATCATGCCATCTTTTTTACCCTGTTAAATAATGAATTGCAATTTCCATCGTGTTGCCTCCAAAGCCCACATGTTGGTCATAAATATTTAACTAGTAAGGTCATTTCCTATCAAGATCTCCATTAGCAACAGTTTTAATGTGTAATTGTTCTACTGATCCTTCTACTTAGGGATTCACCTTTTTTTTTTTTTTTGGTTATAAAAATATCTTTATAATGAAGCCACATTAATTATTAAAGACGACAGCTCAAGTGCAGAGAGAAATCTTTTTATCTAAAAGAAAACAAAGACAACAAAGTAACACTTTGACTATAGACAATTAGCCTATAAATGGAAGCCAATTATAGAGAGCTTTAATGTTTATTGACTTGTGTTTTTAGAACATGTGCACTTTGGCGGGAGTGGGGATTTGGATGCAAGTTCAGGTACGATTTGTTTTCAGTCCTCATTGGCCATACGTCTTGTCATTGGTATAGTGTCCAGCCTTTGGAGAAAGCCCTTCTCTAAGAAGAAGAACTGTAAGTTTGGACCACAGGAGGTATACCATGTTCTACCTACCACAACATGGTCATATGTTTCTATTACATTTAGTATCTATTCTAATAATCTTTGCAAAAATTAGTCCAAGAATTTAAAAGAACAAAGAAGAGAAGCTTCACTGGGTTGTGAAGATAAACTATTAGAAAATGTATGTTTGGACAAGGCAAGAGAGGATGGAGTAGCAGGATACAAAAGTAGGAGCCCTGAAAATTGAACCCCATGTCACCCCCTCCATATGGCCTACCAAGGATGGGGTCTCCTGCCTGGACCACTACCAATCAGAGATGCCCCCAAACCCTTCCCTCACCTCCATTTAATAATTCTCTAGAATGACTCCTCCTAGTCATTTACCCTCCTCTCTGCTCTGTAAGAATTAGGTAGTTGACCAACATCTATATAAGTACTTACTGTGGTCTGCTATTGTTCCAAGCGCTTTGCAAATATTCACTCATTTAATAATTCCCAATTCCCCTTTGAGGTGGTTATGGTTACAGTGAAACTGGGACACAGAGAAGTTAAGCAACTTGTTCAAAGTCACCCATCAAATCTGAGTCCGTGCTCTGCACTACGCTACTGTAGAAGCTCCCAGACTCGTAACCCCATAAAAGGTGCTATCGTGGAGGAGTATTACTATCTCTTTCTTCATTTTATTTTTTATATTTTTAAGATTTATTATCTATTTGAGAGAGAGAGAGCATGAGCAGGGGGGGAGGAGAAGAGGGAGAAGCAGACTCCCCACTGACTCCCAGGACCCCAGGATCATGACCTGAGCCAAAGGCAGACGCTTAACCAACTGAGCCACGCAGGCTCCCACCTCTTTCTTCATTTTGAATTGAAAGACTCTTTAAAATTCGACTTGTCTCTCCCCTTCCCATTTTTTTTTTTGTTTGTTTACATTTTTTACCTTTTAGGGGAGTTTATCATTTAGTCCACTGATTGCAAAATAGTGAGGAGGAATGCAAGGGTTTTGAAGCATTCTTGGTTAGGTGTCCTTGGTTACGAATCTGACAGTAACAAGAAACTTTTTTAAAGGTCCCTAAATTCTCCTCTGGATGCACTAAGTATGTGTGGTCCACTGGAGTAATCTCCAGTCAGAGAGAGTGTGGTGGTGTTTATATTAATTGCACACTAGGAGGAGCAGGATAAGGGATTATCTACAGGAGGAGAGTGCACACAAAGAGGGTGTGTGTAATGCCGGCTTCCGTGTGGGTATGTTGTTCTCAGCAGGTACGTCATCCTTCCTATTTGTACTGATGCTAACCCTTCTCAGACACTCTCCACACTTCTTGTGTGCAGGGGGAGTTGGGCCACACAGCCTGGCCCCTGGACATGGCTGCTTGAATCAGGGTCCACGATGGGAAAGGCCATGGGGGTATGACATCAGATGCTCACACACATCTCAGTCACTGGGCTGAGGCCGCCATCTGGGAAAGTACCCAGTGAGGGACAGTCTTATGTCAAAATATGTTAATGAATGAGCTCAGAGAGGAGGCTTCAGAGATAAACAGGAGAATGGTGATGGAGTAGACATTGTGAAACAGAGATATGGCCTGAGAGGTAGACGGAAACAAAGAAGCCACCGGATTTCTCTTTAGATCAGGTCCAGCATCTGGGGAAGCATGGCTGCACTTCTTGTTGGGGTTTCAGAAAGCCCTTGTTGCTCCTGACAAATTTTTCTTTAACTTAAGTCAGCTTGAGTATGTTTGGGTCTTGGATCAAAAAAAAAGGCCATGATTAAGAGTCTAACCTAACACATAGGTAAGTTTATAATTTCAACAAAAGCCAAAGTCTTGATGTTAGCATATTAAAAATTACTTCTCTCCATTCCAACTTCCCACGTCACAGGAATTAATTCAAACTGGAAAACAGTAATCTGCCAATTTTATGGAAGTCCCTTGGATAAGTCAAAGATATTTTTCTTTGATCTTTAAAGGCATCAAGAGGCACAAAATCAATGTAAAGTCATTTGGGCCACTAAGAAGAAATCCTCTCTGCTTTTGAGTTCTTTAAGAAAACCCAAGGACACCGTCCTAAACCTCATGCTAGGATGGTCTTCAACTCATCAGAACACAATGATCTTGGGAATTTTTTGGAATTTTGTTGGAAATTCCTTACCACTTATGGAAGCAGTGGGAATAGGCTTAGAAGGGGAGTCTATGGTGCTGTCCTGGTTTTTATGATTTTCCTACATCCTCCTTTAATCGATAATTGTTGTCCAACTTTCAGAATTTAACCAACAATCCCTCTTTGGAGTTAAGACCTACACTTCACTCAAAGACTAGTTTATAGCCAGCACTCCTACCCCCAATGTGATTCTCTTACCACCCTGTTAATTTCCTTCATAGCTCTTGTCTCTATATGTAAAGTTCTGGTTTATTTGTTTACATGTTTATTGTTTATCTCCCTCATTAGAATCTAAGAAGGAAGCAGGGATCTTAACCGCCTTGATCACCACTGTATCCCCACCACCCAGTACAGGGCAAAAAAAAAAAAAAAAACTAGTAGGAACTTGATAAAATTAGGCTAGCTCACTGCTACCTGTTCTAAAACACAGACCAAAATGTAGAAAGACTCAAATGCAAGCAAAGTGCATTTCCTGCTCATGAAGAGTCCAAATCAGTTGCATGTGGGGAGAGGGAAGGTGCCTTTGTTAACAGGGTCTTCCTGAGACCCAGGGTGATGGTATCTCTGCCCTCTTCATGTGGCTTCCAGAACTCTGGACATTAACATTCAGACAGCAGAATGGGAATGACACAGAGAGTGAGGATTATTTACCTGAGGCTGATTGTATAGTAACCCTGATCAGGCAGATTACAAAGTCTACATATCTGACCAATTCTAGGGGCCAGCTGGACCCTATGAGGAGCAAAGGTGGATAGGGGCTCCTTGCCCTACAAGGTGCCCTAAGCTCTCTTAATTCAGAATCTGGTTGCAGATTTAACTACCAGGGAGGTGAGATAGGGCCTTGCTGGATTCCTCCACATTCTTCTTTTCCTCTACTTCCAGCCCTCTTTCAATCCACAGACTCAGCACAGAACACAACAGGCAAAGCGGAGATATTACAGGTGGGGCTTCAGACTACCGCAGTAAAGTGAGTATCGCCATAAAGCAGGTCAAAGGATTTTTTAAAATTTTTTTGGTTTCTCAGGGCATATGAAAGTTATGCTTACACTCTAACTGTAGTCTATTAAGTGTGCACTAGTATGATGTCTAAAAACACAATGTACATACCTTAATTTTAAAATACTTCTTTGCATATTAAGGAGGGCACGTACTGCTTGGAGCACTGGATGTTATACGAAAACAATGGATCGTGGATCACCACATCAAAAACTAATGATGTAATGTATGGTGACTAACATAACATTAAAATAAAATAAAATAAAATAAAATAAAATAAAATAAAATAAAATAAAATACTTCATTGCTGAAACATGCCAACCATCCTCTGAGATTTTAGCCAGTTGTAATCACGGATTCCAGATCACAATAAATATAGTAATAATCAAAAAGTTTGAAATATTTCGAGAATTACCAAAATGTGACAGAGGACATAAAGTGAGCAAATGCTGGTGTAAAAAAAGATTTGCTTGAAGCAGGGCTGTCACAAGCCTTCAATTTATAAAAATTAAAAAAAAAATTTTTAAAGGGCAATATCTGCAAAGCACAATAAAATGAAGTATGCCCGTATATTCTTTCTGAAAACACTCTCTCATCTTTCTTCCTCCCTCTGCTTCCTTCCACTGCTCTGTCCATTACTCTACTTAACACTTTTAAAATTAGGTCATTTATCCCCTTGATGTTGTATAGTGAAAGAGCAAAAGAATTGGACTGGCAATTGCTTAAACTTGAACACACAAAAATGCTCACTCAGCATATTATAAACAATAATTTTGCAGGAAGACTGGAAATAACATCCATGCCCATTAAAATGATGACAGAGAGTTACATGTATTGGCACAGAATGATGGCCACAATAAATTAAGTAAAAAAAAAAACTAAATAGCATGTTTATGAATAATATTCAGAGATGAATATTTACTTGTGAACCTAAGTGAAACATTATTTGGTTTTTTGTTCTTTCAGCACATATTTAATATGGCAGGCACTGTTCTAGCCATCAAAATTAGAATGGGAAACATGGTTCCTATTCATGGGGGTTTACGGTCTGTTGAGGAAGTAGACGTTAATCAAATAATAGTATAAATAATTTAAAATAGTGATGAGTGCTATGAAGCAACATGCAAGATATTGTGAATATATAATTAAAGAAAGACTTATCCTACTGCCTTTAGTAAAAATTACATGCGTTGGTGTGTATATATGAGTGCGAGCATGTGTACGAATATAAGAAAGGCAAGAATTACGTGTATATAACCCACAGGTATTAGCTCTGAATGACTGTGTTTTTCTTCTTTCATTTTCAGCATGTTTTGAATCTTTTTCAATTGCCATGTGTTACTTTTGTAATCAAAAAGAAAAACAAACTTTTAATTGGGTTTATTCTTTTTTTTTAAGTTTTTATTCAAATTCCAGTTAGTTAAGAGTGTAATATTAGTTTCAGGTGTACAATATAGTGATTCAACACTTCCATATATCACCTGGTGCTCATCACAAATGCTCTCCTTCATTCCCATCGCCTAGTTCACCCATCCCTCCACCCACAATCCCTCTGGTGACCAGCAGTTCTCTATAGTTAAGAGTCTGTTTCTTGGTTTGTCTCTCTCTTTTTCCCCCCACCCTTTTCCCCTTTTGTTTTGTTTCTTAAGTTCCACATATGAGTGACACCATATGGTATTTGTCTTTCTCTGACTTATTTCACTTACCATAATACTCTCTAGCTCCATCCATGTTGCTGCAAACGGCAAGATATCATTCTGCTTTATGGCTGAGTAATATTCCATTGTGTATCTATATCACATCTTCTTTAAACATTCGTCTATCAATGGACACTTGGGCTGCTTCCATACTTGGCTATTGTAGATAATGCTGTTATGAAGATCAAGGTGCATGTATCCCCTTGAATTAGTGTTCTTGTAGTCTAAATATCTAGGAGTGCAATTGTTGGGTCGTAGGGTGGCTCTATTTTTAACTTTTTGAGGAACCTCCATATTGTTTTCCAGAGTGACTGCACCAGTTTGCATTCCCACCAGCAGTATAAGAGGATTACCCTTTCTCTGCCTCCTTCAACACCTGTTGTTTCTTGTGTTGTTGATTTTAGCCATTCTGACAGGTGTGAGGTGATATTATAGTTTTGATCTATTTCCCTGATCATAAGTGATATTGAGCATCTTTTCATGTGTCTGTTGGCCATCTGGATGTCTTCTTTGGAAAAATGTCTATTCATGTCTTCTGCCCATTTTTTAATTGAATTATTCATTTTTTGGGTGTTGAGTTTTATAAGTTCTTTATAGATTTTAGATACTAACCCTTTGTCAGATATGTCATTTGCAAATATCTTCTCCCATTCTGTAGATTGCCTTTAGTTTAGCTGATTGTTTCCTTAACTGTACACAAGCTTTTTATCTTGATATAGTCCCAATAGTTTGTTTTTGCTTTGATTTCCCTTGCCTCAGGAGACATTTCTAGAAAGAAGTTCCTACAGCCAATATCAAGGAAGTTACTGCTTGTGTTCTCTTCTGGGATTTTTATGGTTTTAGGTCTCACATTTAGGTCTTTCATCCATTTTCAATTTATTTTTGTGTATAGTATAAGAAAATGGCCCAGTTTCATTTTTTGCATGTGGCTGTCCAGTTTTCCCAACACCATTTGTTGAAGAGACTGCCTTTTTTCCACTGGATATTCTTTCCTGCTTTGATGAAGATTAACTGACCATATAATTGTGGGTTCATTTCTGGGTTTTCTATTCTGTTCCATTGATCTATGTGTCTATTTTTGTGCCAGTACCATACTGTCTTGATTACTACAACTTTGTAATACAACTGAATTCTGGAACTGTGATGCTTTCAGCTTTATTTTTCTTTTGCAAGCTTGCTTTGGCTATTTGGAGTCTTTTGTGATTCCATACACATTTTAGGACTATATGTTCTAGCTCTGTTAAAAATGCTGGTAGTATTTCGATAGGGATTGCATTAAATGTGTAGATTGCTTTGGGGAGTGTAGACATTTTAACAATATTGGTTCTTCCAATCCATGAGCATGGGATATCTTTCATTTCTTTGTGTCCTCTTCAATTTCTTTTATCAGTGTTTTATAGTTTTCAGATACAGGTCTTTCACCTCTTTGGTTAGGTTTATTCCTAGGTACCGTATGGGTTTTGGTGCAATTATTGGTGGGATTGATTCCTTAATTGCTCTTTCTGCTGCTTTATTACTCATGTATAGAAATGCAACAGATTTCTGTACACTGATTTTGTATCCTGTGACTTTATTGAATCCGTGTATCCGTTCTAGCAGTTTTTTGGTGGAGTCTTTAGGGTTTTCTACATAGAGTATCATGTCATCTGCAAATAGTGAAAGTTTTACTTTATTTTCCTTGCCAGTTTGGATGCTCTTTATTTCTTTCTGTTGTCTTATTGCTGTGACTAGGTCTTCCAGTACTATTTTGAATAAAAGTAGTGAGAGTGGACATTCCTGTCTTGCTCCTGACGATAGAGGAAAAGCTCTCAGTTCTTCCCCATTTAGGGTGATATTAGCTGTGGGTTTTTCATATATGGCCTTCATTATGTTGAGTCATGTTCCCTCTAAACCTACTTTGTTGAGGGTTTTTATCATGAATGGATGTTGCATTTTGTCCAATGCTTTTTCTGCATCTATTGAAATGATCATATGGTTCTGATCTTCTCTTTTGTTAATGTGATGGATCACATTGATTGATTTGCGAATAATGAACCACCCTTGCAACCCAGGAATAAATCGCACTCGATTGTGGTGCACAATTTTTTTTTTTCTAGTGTATTGTTGGATTCAGTTTGCTAGTATTTTATTGAGAACTTTTGCATCATATTCATCACTGGAGAGATCACCTAAACAGAAAACCAACAAGGAAACAGTGGCTTTGAATGACATACTGGGCCACATGGATTTAACAGATATATTCAGAACATTCTGTCCTAAAACAGCAGAATACACATTCTTTTCAAGTGCACACAGAATATTCTCCAGAACAGATCACATATTAGGTCACAAAAGAGCCCTCAACCAATAGAAAAAGACTGAAGTAATACCATGCACCTTTTCTGACCACAATACGATGGAAAAACCACAAATACATGGAGGTTAAAGAATAAATGAAAATGAAAACATAATGGTACAAAAGCTTTGGGCTGCAACAAAATTGATCCTAAGAGGGAAGCATATGGCAATACAGGCCTACCAGGAGAAGCATGAAAAACCTCAGAAAAAACAACCTAACCTTACACCTAAAGGAGCTAGAAAAAGAACAACAAACAAAACTAGCAGAAGGAAGTAAATAGTAAAGGTTAGAGCAGGAATAAATGATGTAGAAACAAAAGCCATAATAAAATAGATCAGTGAAACCAGGACCTGGTTCTTCGAAAAAATTAATAAAATTGATAAACCTCTAGCCGGACTTATCAAAGAGAAAAGAGAAAGGACCCAAATAAATAAAATCACAAATGAGAGAGGAGCAACACCAGAGAAATACAAGCAATTATAAAAGAATAATGAAAAACTATATGCAACCAAACTGAACAATGTGCAAGAAATGGATAAATTCCTAGAAACATATAAACTACCAAAACTGAAACAGGAAGAACTAGAAAACCTGAACAGACCAATAACCATCAAGGAAGTCAAATCAGTAATCAACAAAGAAAAGTGCATTTGTCTCAGTTTTCTCAATCACATGTCAGGCTACCTGTAGATTTGGGGTCACTGCTCTGTACTGTCTTCCCTTAAGATAAAACCAGAATTTATATTTCCTGACTTTAGAGTGCATAAGAGTATATTACTTTAACACATTTGAAAGTAATAGGAAGCTTTGAGAAAAAAATGGGTCAGGCAGACATCATTTTCCCAGGGGTCATGGTTGGCCATGTAAGGCAGGGGGGCCATCAAACCCACCTTCCTCTGGGGCCCGTGGGAAATTACACTTGTTCATGGCAACTCGGCTAAAGTTAAAGCATCAGCTATATCTCAATGTGAAAGTGCTAGCAAGACTATCATTTCTGATTAGACTTATTTCTTGCCAAGATATACTGATAATTAACTTGCAACAAATTTTAATCTTTGCCATTTATAATTTATACTGCTATTTACAACTGTTTCTAGTACTTGTAATAGCTCTCCCTTAAACTTCAGTGTGAAGCAAGAGAGAAGGTTTTCACCTCTTGCTGACATTCAAAAAACCTCTGATGGGACCACAGAAAGCATCATGTAGACTTGCCCTTCAGGTGACTTGAAAAACATCCTGGCCAATGCCCATCATAAAACATTTCAAAGGCTTACTTTGAGGCATCATAGTTTCCTTTAAAAACTGAGTACATATTTTCTGTAAATGGCATACACTCATTTTTATAAAGAACACCGTTCAAATAAGAAAGAATGAAGAAGAAAATTTGGAATTATCCCCCACTGTTAAGTGTGGTGAGCATATTCCTCTCTATCCTTACCCATGCACAGAGATCTACTGAGAGAAGTTTACATAAATGGGATTATTTGCTTCTTTTTTAAAAATAAAAAGGAAGGAGAGTATATAAAGCTTAAAAATAAGTAAAACTTGATTTGGGGGCTGTAAGTCAGGATCATGAAAGGCTGGATGAAGGGGCTTCCGGTGCCAGTGATGGTCTATTCTTTGAATGGATGCTAATTACAAGACTGTGTTCATTTTGCAGAAATGTGCATTGTACTCTATGATTTATGCACTTTTTCCGTTCAGAAGTTATACTTGAGTAAAAATTTTTACTTAAAACCCATTTATTAAGTAAATCAATACTCCAAGCAGAAGAAGGAGAAAACTGGGGAGAGGAAACATATATAATCCCAGAACCAATTCAGTCCATCTTAAAAAATTCATCCACTCCATGTCAATGCACTTTCACCCAAACTTACCAGGCAATTCTAAGTCCCAGCCTGGGTAAATTCTATTCATCTTCTTCAGTGTCATTATACATACATTATAAACATAGTTTCACAAAGAATCTCTATGCTAAGTAAACACAAACGGGGCAAGTGTTAGGTGTAGCACATATTACAACATAGCCTGCCCTTGAGAAACACCGAAGCTGATGAGCCACACATTCCATGAATTGATTCATCAGCCATAGTGTCAGTCGGAAACATTAAAATCATATAGATACAGAATAACAGTTACTTAAAAAGTGAGACTGATTAAGTATATACTGGTGTGATTTCTCCCCTTTCTCTCTATCAGAGACTTTACCCATTTCTTAAAACATTTCTATCCATGCTTTTCCTATATTTTGATTTCCCTACTGAAACCAAAAAAACACAGTAACTAACCAAATAAGGAAATCAGTTCAAGTACTTTTATAAAACAAGCTTTAAATCCAAACACAGTGAATTTCAGAATCCAAACACCAAATGCCTCCAAATAAGCTTGCCCGTCTGTGTGGGGCCATGACAAGGGGGGTTGACTCAGGGTGGTGGGTTTTGGGGAGTCTGGGCCCTTCATAGACCCCAAAGTCCTCAGGGGCCCAAGATGTCTGGGCAGATAATCCACACATTGGATTGCTAAATCCCAAAAGTAAGATGGGAAGTAAAAGATGAGGGACAAACACTAACAGGCATCTGGGAATGCCGATGAGAAGTACAGAAGCAAGAGAATCAGACAGTGGGGAGGCTGAACCTGCCTATCATAAGTTCAACCAGAAGTACTGGATACAGCCAGGATTTGATATATATTGGAGGATTTTAATGCTATTCACGTGTCCACATTTACAGGAGACTATTTAAAGTTGCAGTTAAGGCTAACAACCTGAACTATCCCATTTGAGCATCTCCCGTAATCTTCTGAGCATCTCCCCATGGAGCACCTCCTCCCTGGAACCTATTTAATTTCTAGGTTATCCAGCTAATTAGTCTAATTAGTCTCTTTATTCTTTCATCTATCACATTGATTTTACAATCAACATTAGGCTTGATCAGCAACAACTTCAATGGTATTTTATCCATCATCCCATATACACCTGCTCTTGTGTCTTCTCGTCAAATGGGACCTGTCCAGCATCCATCATGAATCATCTGGACTCATAAGGCTGACCAACGGGATGAAATCTGAACCGAGTTCACATTTGCTTATTTTCAGCTTTGCACTTCCTTGAGCCCATTGAATGCAGCTCCTTCTCAGAAGACACAGAAAGAACAAGAGAAACGATTCATCTTCATTATATTACTGCTAGTGCAATTTATAATTTTTAATGCTCCTGACACACTCTTCAAGGAGAGACTCAAAGTCAACCGACACATTCAATTCCCTAAAATTTGCCATCAAAATATACCCCTTCCTGACACTTAGTATCCTACCTATTCTAATTAATAAAATACTTTTATTCTGTGTGCTTTTTTTTTTTTTGAGGGGAGGGGCTTCATTATCCACTCATTTTCTTCCACATCTTTCCATCCATCTTATCAATGTGACTCCAGGTAATCAGTTATCAAGAACACTTCCTGAAGTCATTAGTCATTTCTGGCTATCTCCAATTTGCCCTCTACCCATCACCTTCAAACTTCCAAAACCTTCGGATATATATATAGGTGTAGGCACATCCTCTGACCCTCTGAATCCACCTTCTTCTCTTCAGGAACATAATTAAAAGGCCACTTAGCATCTTGAGCCTCCACATTCATCCCAGAACACACTATGTTGTCACTCACCTCTAAATACCTTACTGGACTTGGGTGACAGGCTACAAAACTCACACTTTTTCTTCCTAGATGTGTGTCTTTTTTTATTCATTCAACAACATACACAACCTATTCTGTATGAGGCGTCATGCCAGGTGATGTAGGAACTACAGTCAGGTGACTCTTGCTCACTCTTCTTGAGTTAGTTGCTTCAGGTGTGAGTCTGTGCTTTCCTTTTTCATGGTCACATCTAAATCAGTGGCCGGCGCAGGTGAATTGTTCATGCACCTGTCCTCCTACTTTGATGCTTTTTCATTTTCTCCCCACCATCCTAACTGAAATCCTGATCATCTTGTACCTCAACAGTTTCAAAAGCTTCCTTCCAATTCATCTCTCCACTATGACCTTTAGCCTTATCAGACCTCTGACTTTACACAAACATTAATGCAATTATCACCGTGACCCAACAGAGGTAAGAATCTCTCATCCCCCTTTCAAGTAAGAACACTAATTGCTTTTTTAATTTATTTTTTAATTCAAGTATAATTATTATACAGTGTTATATTAGTTTCAAGTGTGCAATATAAAAGATGGGTGCTTGGCATATCTAAAGCAAAATATGAAATCCATTTTTTTTAAGAAAAAAATCTAAGCATCGTGATGAGCACTGTGTAATGTATACAACTGTTGAATCATTATAGAACACTAACTGTTAAAGAGTTTAAAAACTTACTGTTCAAACCCACACAAACAGGTGGGTAATGCAGAAATTTAACTCTAGGTCTGAGTGCATTTAAACCCTCTTTCTATAGCATTAGACTCTCTCCCAGATTAAGGGAACTGTTTAAAGGAAATTGGCCATAGTGGGAACGTAAGGTAAGAATTATGGTGTTGGTACACAAATGACAAGAAAGCCAAACAGAGGACACCAAGAAAGAACAGACGTGTCTTGGGAGCAGATTGGATATGAGGAAGAAAGAGAAATGCCAAAGATCATTTGAAGCTTTAGAGGTTGGGTCATCAAAGGGTTAGCCTGGCTCACCTTCCTCCATACCCTAAAAGGTTGTAGGATGAGGTGGCTTAGGAAGTAAGGGCCTTGAGTGGTGCCTGGGTGGGGGGGGGAGGGAGCTCAGTTGGTTGAGCGTCCAACTCTTGGTTTTGGCTCAGGTCCTGATCTCAGGGTTGTGGGATCGAGCCCTGCGTTGGGCTCTGTGCTCAGTGCAGAGTCTGCTTCAGATTCTCTCTCCTTCGCCCTCTGCCCTTACCGCTCATGTGCTCTCTCTCTCTCTCTAAAATAAATAAATAAATCTTAAAAAAAAAAAAAAAGAAGTAAGGGTCTTGTAATTGTTCTTTTTTTTTTAATTTTTTAATTTTTTGGGTCTTGTAATTGTTCTTACCCTTGCACCACTTTTTACTAGCTGTGTGTTTTTAGGAAAGTACTTAACTTCTCTGTACCTTACCTCAGTACAGTGGTAATAATAATAATATCTGCTTAAAAGGAAGGATGAGGATTATTAAAGTATTTAAAACACTTGGTACATAGCACGTATGTCCTCGATATTTGTAAATATTCCTTGAAAGCATTCACACATTTCCTTTGCTTTGAAATAACTTAAACTTATTTGCAATTATGTGGGATGGATTTAACTCTTTGTATTTTTTTTTTTTTAAGATTTTATTTATTTGACAGAGAGAGACACAGTGAGAGAGGGAACACAAGCAGGGGGAGTGGGAGAGTGAGAAGCAGGCTTCTCGCGGAGCAGGGAGCCTGATGCGGGGCTCGATCCCAGGACCCTGGGATCATGCCCTGAGCCGAAGGCAGATGCTTAACGACTGAGCCACCCAGGCACCCCTAACTCTATGTATTTTCTTTCGATCTGTAAATAAAATGAAAACAGGCAATCTGAGGCCAGAGCCCACAGCAGGCTGACTTACTTGGTAGAACACCCAGCAAGTCCTGACATGCTCCTGACTCTAATAAGGAGGGTTTGAAACACAGTGACTGTCTTTTCTCTTGGATAAGTAAGATAACTGATCACATCTGTATGATGAGAAACATGACTGGTTTCCTTTTCATCATGGAAGGTACTTCATGAAAATCTAACCTATAGATTTACTCCCCTTACCATCAAAGACTGGTTTTTCAACCCCCTGCTCTCTGGACAGAGTTCTCACTACAAGGAAAGGTAAGTACAGTTCCCTTTGCAAAAGCTAGCTGTTAGAACATCTGCCCTACAAAACTGTGATCGTTTTAGTGTTTGCAGTTCGGAAAAGCTCAATTAGACTAAAGGATGTACAACTGGGTAATGTTTCCAACTTTTTTTTTGCAATCCTAAAAGAGGTCTATATACTTTCCTTAGATTGTGCTACTGCATTTAAGTGACTCAGTCCCTGGCGGGCTCCTTGTTGTCTCCCTGAATACTGTACAAGATTGTTGCTATGCTTCAGTTTATGCCCACACTTCAAGTGCGCTGGTAGGAACCCTATCTGCATTTCAGCCTGGTCCTTTTTAATCCTTAAAGGAATGTTCTTGGGCTAATAAAGAGAAGAAAAGAATTATTATGTCTCAAGAATTGAGGCAAAATATTCTAAAGCACTAAGGAGCCCCCATTTAATCCTCATGCTGGGTATGTTGATATTTACCCACCCTGCTGGTCAAGGAGAAACAGCTGAGTCTTTAATGTGACTTCCCCACAGGTTAGAAGAGATCCTAGCCTGGAGGAGATGACCCTGAGCTTTGCAGCTCTGTTTCTAGGGTCTGTTTGCTCATGAGTGAGTGATCGGGGATGGATGATGAGGGCAGGAAGTGAAATGAAATATTCTCATCAATCTGGTTCCAGTGTCCCCTTTTCTGAGTTGTTGGAGAGTCAGACTTACTTCTAAAAATTCCCATATCCCTCATCAGCACTCTCTTCATTCATCTGGATTATAAACGGAATAATCATTTCCCACACATCAGCTGTGCAGTCAAATAAGTGTATTTCAGGCATTCTCTCTATACAGTAATAGGTTATATTTTCTCCTAAATGTTATATAATCTTATTATTACCCATGTCCTTCGTCCCTGGATTCCTTAAAGGAAACGTGTGGCAGCCCTACTGGTCACCTCGGCCTCGGGCTCAGCGCACCGACCCCCATGGCCAAACCCCTCCTCGTCCAGAGACCTCATGCTTCCAGGAAGGCACGCCTCCCCCTGACAATGTTTGCTCTGCTAGGGCAAATCAAACGAACTTGTGCAAAACAAAGTCACTTACACTTTCTTTTAGAACCTGGGCCCCTTTGGTCGCTGTCCGCAAATGACAGTTTTGAAGGAAAGAAAAAAAAAATCACTTAGAAGTTTGCTCTAGTCGTGGTTAATGTGCAGACACCTCCGATCAACAGTGACACTCACAGGATTGTGACAATTCACTCCTCAGGAAAGAGAGCTGCTTCCATATGAATGGCTTTGTACCCTCGCGTGAAAATATCGAGAAAGCAGGCAATTATTTCTTGGAGGCAGCCTCCTGGAAATTACAATTGCCTTCAGAGGAAGAGCACACATCGGAGGCTGCATTAATCAGGGCTCGCATCTGAGGTCACCGTGGGACTGTCCTTCCCTGGCACAGCCCAGCAAACGGCCCTTATTAATTACAAGGCTCCTGACATGAAGGAATCATTTTTCAAAAGTCGGTGCTTCGGTGCTTTGGCAAAGCACCGAAGCACCCTGCCCTTCCTAGTAAAAAGCTGACAGTGCCCCAGAGCTCAAGTTCAGCCGCACGCTACCCACAGCCATTGTCACAGGCAGATGCCAGGTATGCCTTCCTGGGTCACAAACCAGGTCTACAGAAAACTCTGGAGTTTCTTACCATTGTGATCCAATCTTCCCTCCCTGCAGAGTCCAGCAGCCAAGAGCTGTGGCCGGCGTGCCGTTCCCACAACCACTGGAGGCTCTGGAGGCAGAGAATGTTTCATGTGGTGCAAATGTATCGCCACTGATTATATTTCAGTCCCTCAGTTGCTGGCCTCGATGCTTTGGAAATCCGCCAAACCAAGCGCGAGGAGAAAGGGCTGCAGCTTCAATTTCAGAATTTCCCCGAGAACCTGCTCTTCAGAACCTGGGTCTCTCATTTAGCATTTTAAGCAAATACCAAAGGCTGCTACATTCAATTAGATCTCGCTCGCTCTCTCTCTCTTCCAGAGGGGGTGTGGGATGAAATTACAGCAGGAGCTCCAGCTGACCCAGGGGATGCAGGCACTCTGCCGACTTCCACACACCTCCAGCCTGACGAGAAATGCCACCCTTGCAATCCCGGCCGGACACAGAGGGAGGGAGGGCCGGACTGGCCGGCCCCTGGGCGCACCTGGTCGCAGCAGCTCCGCCACTGCGGGGGGTCCGCAGAGTGCGCCAACTGCTGGGGGTCGGCAGAGCGCGCCAAGGACCGAACACAGGACCTGAGTCCGGACGACACCATCTGGTGTCGCACCGTCACATCCAAACAACAGGTGGGAAGAAAAGTTCTTTGCTCATCAAAGCAGTCTATGAAGCATAGCTTTATCCTAAAAAATGAACGAGAAGTTCTTCAAATGCAGGGACCCTATCTGCCAAGATGCTTTAAATCTGGCCGAGTCTGCTCAGTCATAAGAAACCACTGGGCTCTTTGTTCTGCCTATGTTTTGACAACATTTTATTGCTTAAAAATGTTTCTCTCTCTCAGAAGGAGTCAACCACACAACTAGCCCACAGCAGAGGGAGGGCTGCAATCAAAGCTCAGGCCAGGACGCTTGAAAATAATAGCACAAATAAGCAAGAGCCGCGATTAACTGCTAAACTGCTTACCTGCTTTTCCTTCCTCACTTGCTGTAAAGTCCAGTAAAGCAGCTGCCACGTTGGTTTTCTTCCTTTCTCTCTCCCTGGTATGGCACCCATATATTGTACAGTATTTATTGGCTGAATTCATTGATTTTCCATAATTGTTGGAAGTGTGGGCAGCCCCACAAATTGGTAAAATTCCTTTTACTTGGAGCCTGGTGTATTCGTGACTGCTTTTCCTCACACCGAAAAAAGAAAGGCTCCCATCCCCTAACAGGCTAGGCCTACAAAGGGCAGGAATGACTTCCAGCAAAGCTAACGATTTGCTCCAGAGCAAATTCAACCCAAGCAGTAAAATTCATGTTGACGGCCAAGGGTTCTGATTTCTTAGAAAGAGTCCATGGCATTTATCAGGCCTGGTGGGATCAAGAAGTAGCTGTAAATGAACGGAGTCCAAGAAAACTACTCCCATTTTCACTCCCTGTAGGGAACTATCTTTTAGAAGAGAAAAGCAAAAATAGTAGGCAAATCAGGTGCCCGGGTGAGACAACAGAGCCCACTTCAGTGGCCAAGACGTAGCTCAGTGCTTGTACAAAGTAGGTTCTAGATACTTCTTAAATTCACATACACCCTTAAAGGACTGCTCTGGAACCCTGGAATGTCCGATGCTGGTCCTCAAGCTGGGAGGAGACAACACAGCCTCACCGGGGGTCTCAGTTCATTCTGAACCCCAGTCATGGTCCCACCTCTAGGACCCCACCACACTGTGACCCCTGCTCCCTGCACCGCGCCGTCTTACACTTGACCCCGCGGGACTGAGGTGGTGACATCGATGGCCATGCGACCAGCCGGAGAGCCTTGTCTCCTCTTTTCTGCCAGCCTCCATCTTGTAAACAGTGGACACCCCCTGCTTGGGCATCAACGGAGCGTCTTCCTTTTCTTCTACCTGTTCTTCGAAGTGCAATGTCGCTCTTCCCCCCGTCAAGCAGACACCCCTGATGGCTACGTCTCACAGCAGTTTCTCCTCTCCGCGCCCGGTAAATAGGCTATCCCTCTATAAAATCTGTGAATGGCATCCCACTGACAGAGCGGAAGCTCGGACTACTCCCCACGCAGTCAAGGGGCTTCGTGAAGGGGGCTCTTCGAGTTTGCTCTCCCACCATGCCCCTGCAGGTCCCAAAGAACCCCGTGCGCTTCCCTCAAATCACTGTGCTCACTCCTGCTTCCAGGCCTCTCTGCACACATGGGGCCCACACCGGGGCTCTTCCTCCTCCCTCAGCCCTCGCTGTCTGGGCCACCTCCTCCGGCCCTTCTGCAAGAGCCCAACAGCAAGCTGGAGGCTGGAGATGCATCACAAGTCATCTGTGGACCACCTTTACCTTCCTGTTGCAGCCCTACACCAACCTATGCAGATTTAGAATCGGTGCCATCTCTGCAATGAGAAATGCTCCTACAAGAATACTATGGGCATTATTTGTCCCTGAGCAGAATGGACTTCTTCTCAAATAAATTACCTTTGGGCAGAAACCCCCAGGGAACATGAAGAAGGATTTCTGAATAACCGTCTGTCTGGTGACTGAGTCAGGAGTCTGTTGATGTCGAGAATTGTTTGGATACTTGTGTTCATCAAAATCGTTAGACTTCTAGGCTTGATTTTCTCAAAAGACACTCATCACCGAAACACCGCCACTTCATTGATACCCAGCCCCAGACACCACCAGCAGGGAGTTAGAAACCTCTGGTGAGAAGCGGGGGGAAAAATTGGAATTTTCTACCAATTAGTAAATTCTTTCATTAAAAAATGGAGGCTTCCAAAAAGCCAGTCCTTTCCTCTTGCACCCCCCAGACCCCATCCTCCCACACACCCCCTAACAGCTAGATATGGAGAGACCCAGGGGCAGAAGGCCCCGTAGAAAGCTGCCCCCCACCCCTTTGAGCCTGGAGGGTGCAAAAAGAAATTTTTTTACACTTGTGTACAAATAGCTACACTCTTTCATTCAGAGTTTTCTGAATGGAGCCAATCCATTTTATCTTCTTCATGGAATCTTTATCACATCTTTAAAAGATACTTAAAATGTATACGAGAAGCCCAACCAAGATGTGACTACCTCCCTCCAAAGAGTGCTCGATATTCACTGGTCAGTATTTGAAATGCTGGACCTGCATTAATAAAAAGTTTATTTGGCATTCCAAAAAATGTAGCCAGTAGAGACTGGAAGCTCCTGCGGGCGTTGCAACACTGAGTCCTTGCTGCCACAATCCTTTGGGGGTAAGAATCTGGAGGAAATGAAGAGCAGTAGACTGATTCCTCCACAGCGGCAGAATAATGCCTGTCCACCCCCTCAGAAGAATAGAGAGAAGGGCTGGCAACTGTTTATCTTTCCCTGGTTCTCCTATCTCCAGTTTGATCCCCAAACCCTACCCTCTTGCACTGCCTCAGGGGTTTGCTCTGTCCTTGGACACATGTGGCCTCATCCACACCCCTGCCCAGCCCCACGGCTGTAGCCAGTTCAGAAGGCAGGGCTTCAAGAGTTCAAATAGACCAGAGATTACAGAATCCCTTAGAAACAAGCACACGGGATTACAGGATCCCTTAGAAATAAGCACACAGGATTGCCGGATCCCTTAGAAATAGGCACACGGGATTGCTGGATCCCTTAGGAATAAGCACACGGGATTGCTGGATCCCTGAGAAATAAGCACAAGGGCAAGATGGCGCTTTCAAATTTAATCTCAAGCAACCCTACTCAGTCTAAGAATCATAAAGCATGTAGGGATGTCCTTCAGCTTCTAATAATGTTTCAAAGGTTTCTGTTTCAATAGATTGGAATTGATGTAGGTAGAGGAAAAATTAGGTCAAGGCAATGAGAAAAAGAACCCATCACTTCCTAAAACCACCCAAGATTGCCAAGTATTTGTATCACAAGAACAGTCACCCAGGAGAAAACATATTTCAGCAATAAAATATTGACATTAACTTTGATCACGGTATTATTTATGAGATATGAAGTCCTGCAGGATAGTTGCTAAACAAGAAAAGTGGATACAGTAGGGAGGAAATTAAGGAGACATGGAGAAAATGTGAGCGCCCTCCAGGAAAGGGAGCACCAGTCACATATAGAGTCCTCTGCAGGGTCTGAACTCTCTAGTGGAAGTCATGGAGCCTGTTTCACGGACAATCCTGAATTCTAGAGAGGGCTGAATGGAGCGCGGAATGGCCACAGACCACCTCCATTGACCCTTTCGGGTTCTGTGCCTGGGAACTTGATTTCCTTCAAGGGGCACGGATTCTGTGCCTGTTCTCCCTCTTCACCACAGGAGGGAGCTGCCGCGTCACAAGGGCAGCATCCTCCAGCTGTGAGCGGTGACCAGTTTTCAATACCAGGCACAGCACCTGGCTTAGATACCTCCAACCAGGAAAGAACATGAGCAATCGATGGTTCAAAATCAGCTTCTGAAGCCATCCTCCAACTGACCCTGCTCAAGTGTTCACCTGCAAATAGGTGCACACACATGGCAACGACTATGGTTTTTTTTTCTTGTGTCTACTTGAATATCAGAATTTATAAATCATTTGAAAGACGTTATTTCGATGAGGATAATCCAGGTACACATCCTAAGCATTAAGATACCTGATTTTTAGCTAATGGCCTTAATCACATGGAACTCGCTGGACTGATTTACCCATGGATTAAAAGCAACCTGTACTGTATCTTCGCCTGCCCAGCTCTTTGGGCGTAAGTGATCACCCCAAGTAAGAAAAGTTTCCTGAGGTATACGCCGAAAATGATTCAGTGATAGTAAATAAGCAGCTTAATGAAGTGAACGCTCCTTATTTACCTCTGGCCAGAGTCACATCTGTCCCCATTCCTTGTTTCAGTTCTTAAACACTCTTTAAAAGCCAAGTTCAGTTCTAATTTGCCTCCAAAGAATTCAGCACAAGCCCATTTAGCAAAGTGATTAGCTCTCAGTTTGGAGGCAATGAGGGAGGCACTTCCGTGAGATCCCAAGAGGCGTCAATCCGATCATCATGCTCGTCCCAGAGGGCGGGTCTAGACCCAGATCGGCACAGGAATTTGTTATATATATATTCATTATATATGGCACTTCTGCCAAGCTGTGTGCGGTGTCAAAGTCAAATACAGCTACAGCCAAAACGGGAACAGGTAGAACGCACCATAGGAACAGAAGCCTGCAGAGAAGATGGTCCTGGCACTCCCATTAGGTAAAGTTCCACTCTGCTCCGGCTCACTGGTCGGGCCATTTGTGGTGCAGGGTGGAGCCGGGTGGGGACAGAGGGGCTGGCTCTCCCCATGCCACCATGCTCCAAGGCAGGGACCCAGCAGTCCAGGAATTCTAAATGGGAACCTGGCCTTCCAGGCCATTAGGAAGAAAGATCTGTCCAGGTAGAAGGATGGAACATATTTTATTTAAGAGTATATCTTGATTTAGAAGTTTCCTATATTTATAGGTATAAAACTTTGCCCCGGCCCCCACCAGCACAGCTAGCTTCTCTTTACTCCATTTTGCCAATCAAAGGTGTACCTTGGTTTGGTTCAATTCAGTAACTCTTGGTTGGGCTTCTGTGGGGATGAGAATTTGTAGGCACCACAGTAAGGCTTGGCTATTTAAAGTTTAAATTAACTAAAATTAAGTAAAATAAAAAATTCAGTTCCTCAGTCACCTTAGGCACATTTCCAGGGTCCGACAGTCCTCGCGGCTGGAGGCTACTGTGCTGCACAGAGCACATCCAGAACATTCCCCACACGGCAGAGCCTTCTACTGGCTGTGCCGCCCTAGAGATGATGAGGTTGATGGGACATCTGCACAAAGCAGGCGCAAACCCCAAGGAAGTTTGCACATTTGGAATTCCAGTCTGGAGTGACCTTGGCTGTTATTAGACGTCATAAATGCTATCATTTGTTTGGAGACAGGAGAATTCAGAGGTCACAAACTGGCCACCTGTGGGATGAATATCTTCTTTGGTTTCCGTCATACTGTAAACACAAGGAAATTAGTTTTTCCAACATTTAAAAAATGAGAACTCATTAAAATCTAGGGTTTTTTTTGTTGTTGTTGTTTCTCTTGAAAAAATCTGGGCCTCCATTCCCACATGGGACACAGACCTGGAGCCAAGAACCTGCTGTCCCTTCCAAAGGAGTCTGTGGTTTCATTTGCACCAAAATCCCCACTGGCCACTGTGGTCAAGGTCTTCCCTGTCTAATTCCTGCCACGTATGCATTTGAATGGGAACAAAAATAACATCTTTAGCGTTGCAAAAAAAGGAAGTATCTACAATAAAACACCATAAAGATGCCTAGAACACTCTTGCCTATTTTTTCTGTACATACTTAAATAAATAAAATCCACTCACTTATCCAAAAGTACTCTACGATCTGTAGAAAGAGGATTAGTGAATTACGGGAGAAGGGAACTTCCCAATTTCCAATAGCTCTCTACTGAACACCCTAGGCTTTCACACTTGCTGCAGGCGGGGGGGGGGCAAGAAGAGAGGATTCCTTCCTCCCTTGTCTACTGCCCGCTCCTCCACAAAGAAACACACAATGCACATACGCACATACACAACACACAACATACACAACATGCACATACAACACACACATACAAACACATGCATACAACACAACATACATATATACACACCATGCATGTATATACACAGCACACACACATACACACAACACACACGATAAACACGTACACACAACACACACATATACACACATACCACACACGTATATACACAGCACACACATACATCACATACATACACAACACACATATATACACACCACATACGTCTATACACACAACACATGCACACACACACACACACACACCTGTGTCCCTCAGGTGTAGTGGGATTGTAAAAAGATCTAGTTATACATAAATAAAAATGAGCCCACGTCTGAATAAGATTTTAAATAATATTTGGGAGCCTAATGGAAAAACATCTCAATCGTGCACAAATCTCTTCATTCAAAAATCTAGCCTCATGCCCCTGAACTTGTACCCATTTAAATTCAAACTCCGTTAAAGCAGGGACTTTAGCTACCCTGTTCAATGCCAGCATGTAGCAGGTATTCAGCTCTCAGGAAATATTTGTTAAACAGAATATGAGAGCCCTCGGGGGGAACAGAACATTTCCTTAGAAATTCCAGGTCTCTGCTAACTTCTCCTTGATCTCAACCTGACGTAATGATATTATATTAATTTATTCCACAAACAGTCACTGAAAGCCTCTTAAGTGCTGGGGCTTTGCTGGAGTATTATTTTAGTATGCAGCTGTTGATTCTCCAAGTTATAGGTCACACATTTACGAAGAGAGATGCAATCACATTAGAAGGATTTGATTTTGGATGCTGCATTGCCTTTTTTTAAAAAACTCTATACGCACAAAACAATACTATGATGTGTGCATTATCAGATCTATTATATTATCTAGATCTATAATATCTATTATAACAAAACACCCATTACATCATCTATATACTCTACTATTATTACGTCATCTCTTCCTGAACCTTCCCTTTACCTCCTGGCGCCACAGACACTTGGCCTTCTCCTGGGGCCACCAACTTCCCTGCAATCTGCTCAAGGCAAAGCTATTTTCCTCCCAGTCCCTGGACAACTGGATGAGGAGCTGGCAGGAAATGTCCTCCCTGCCCCTCCTGGCCCCCTCCCTGCCCCTCTGAAACCATTCCTTCTGCCTCCCTCCTCCCAAAAAAGACCCCAGCTCCAATTTCCTGCCATCAGATGAGATCTCACCCAATACCCAGTGTCCCGAGTGTCCCCAGTGTCCACTGACCCCCAGGCCAGCTCTCTTTTGCTTTCTCTCTGTGATGGTATGTTTCCATCACTGCTTGTGGCTTAACTTCAGACGCGCCATCACACGTGTAAGAGATCTTCCCAGCGCTCTGGATCTCATTTCCTTGGACCATGTCTTTCATACTCCCCACTCGGTCTCAGCCACTGGCTCCCACATCATCACCACCAGCTTCTACCTTTTCCTCCTACTTTCTCTGCTATCCTGACACTAGTGAATTTTTTTTTTTTTTTTTTTTTTTGCCCCCACGAGGATCGGCGACCCATTGATCACAGAGCCGTGTCACCATATCTCAGCCCCGGAGGTCTTCTCCTCCCCTCCATCAGCTGGAAATCAATACCAATCCGGGTGATCTCTGTCTCCCATGCATCCTCTATTCCATGCCCTTCTTGTCCTGCCTCCTTGCACTTGCTCGTCCTCCAGGGCTCGACGCATGCCACCCTCCCCTCTCCCCTCGGCAGAGCCTGCAGAGACCCGAACCTTCCATCGCGCCTGATCGCCACTGGATCCCTCGGGTTCCCAAGCAGCCATTCTCCTCAACGCTAATCAACTCGTTCATCCTCTTCTCCCGAAGGGCTGTTTCACATTTTCTCACCTCTCCCTGAACTTTCAACACCTTCTTTCCTGTTTGCACGCTCAGCTTCTGACCTTTGGTCTTCCTTCACTTCTGCAGACCGCACGGCTCCAACTGCCCGCCTTCCAGGATCTGCGCCCCACCCCCCCACCTCCCCCCCCAGCAAAGAGGAAGGAGCCCTGCTGCTATTTAAAGGCAGTCTCTTTACAGGTCCCTCAAGGATTTCTCTTCTGGAATTATCCCCTTTTCTACAAGAAAAAGTCAATTTTTTTGCTCTATACCAAATCATTCCTATCAGCACACAAAATGCTATTATTTCTCCCACCTTCAAAAGGAACAAACAGACCTTCCCTTCTCCCCATTTTCCCCACCAGCCACCGTGTCATTCCTTTACTTCCTGTAACGAAATTTGGAAAGCATGACCTATGCAGTGTCTGCCGTCCACTGACACTTCCCGTGACCTCCCTGTCGCCAGACCTAACGTCCACACTCAGTTCTAATCACACCTGTCCTCTGAAAGCCTTTCACACAATCACTCATTCATCCTCCTTGATATGACTTCTTCACGTGGCCTCTCAGGACATCAAACCTCCTGATTTTCTGTCAACTCCACTGGCTGTTCCTTCTTAGTCCACTTTGCATGTCCCTCCCCCTCTGCCCAACCTCTTAATTTTGGGATGCTCTGGGCTCAGTCCTTGGTTCTCTGTCCATCTACTTTCTAGCCTCATAGCTTTAAATAGCAATTAAATGCCAGCAACTTCCAAATTATATCACCAGCCCCAACCTCCTTTGCTAGCTCCAGACTTATCCATCCAAGTCTATGCAACAATGCCACGTGGACGTCCAAGAGACATCCCAAATTCAACCTGACCAAACTGAACACTGCTCACGATGTCCTATCCTCTTTCACGTCCACGAAATACTCTCACCCATAGCCTTACTCATCTCGATGATGGCAACTCTATCCCTGCAGGCCAAACACTTTGGAATCACCCTCACTGGATGGCTACAGTAATTTTTTTTTTTTTTAATAAATTGAAAGTAACAAATGTTGGCAAGGATGTGGAGAAACTGGAACCCTTATACACTGCTGGTTGGAATGTAAAATGACACAGCCACACTGTGGAAAACAATTTGACGGTTCCTCAAAAAGTGAGAGAGAGAACTACCAAATGATCTAGCATTTCCACTCCTACGTATATCCCCAAAAGGACGGATAATAGATGTTCAGACAAATACCTGTATACCAGCAGGGATGGCAAGACTATCACAACAGCTATGAAGGCAGGAACAACGCAGCGTCCACCCGTGAACGAGTGGATAACACGTGGTGTATCCATACATGAAATGTCACCTGGCCACAGAAGGAATGAAGCATTCACACCTGCCACAGTGTGGATGAACTCTGAAAATGAATAGCAAGTGAAAGAAGCCAGACACAAAACAGCACATATTATAGGATTCCACTTACATGAAATATCCAGAAATAGGTAAATCTAGAGACACAGAGAATAGACTAGTGGTTTCCAGGGGCTTGGCCAAGTAGAGAATGAAGTGAGGCTGCGTTGGTTTTGGGTTTTGGGTTTTTTGTGGGTTTTTCTGGAGAGTTTATTTGTTTATTTGAGAGAAGAGAAAGAGAGAGAGAGCAGGAGCAGGGGGAGGGGCAGAGGGAGAGGGAGAAGCAGACTCCCCGCCTGATGGGGGGAGGGGAGACCTTGATCCCAGGACCCTGGGATCATGACCTGAGCCGAAGGCAGACGCCTAACCGACTGAGCCACCCAGGCGCCCCAGAGGGGTTGCTGAATAGTTGATGAACATGCTCTGAGGTGCACAGAGGTGGTGAGTGCACAACGCCGTGAAGGCCTTGAATGCTGCTTTACTGCAGGCTTAGAAATGGCCCATTTAAGGTTATGTGAATTTCACCTCAATTAAAGAACAAAAAAATAGAGAAATCTCCCTTAACGCCTTTCTTTCTCTGACACTCCAAATTTAATCTGTAAGAAACTCAGCTGGCTCTACTTTCCCAACACCTCCAGTATGTGAATGCTTCTCCTCTTCACCCTGCGACCACTCTGGTCAAGGTCAACACCATCGCCCTTTGGATGACTGCGGTCATTGTCCCCTTCATGGCACTGCTGCCCCCTCTAATCGGCTCTCAACACAGCCCCCAGGCAGAGTGTGTCGTCTGTCGACTGCGACCCTGCAAGGGCTTCCCATTTACTGCTGAAGCCAACCTTCCAACAGTCCCGGGGCCCCGCATGACCCTGTCTCCTGGACCATCCCTCCTCATCAAGTCCACCTTGCCTCTCCCACCTGTCCCCTCCAGCGCAGCCACACTGGCCTCCGCCGGTCTTCAGTGATGCCAGGCACGTCCTCCCCCAGTGGGTTCTCTGCCCTGATGCTGTCCCACCTGGAAACCACTGGGCTAATTCCCTTATCTCCTTCAAGGCTTGGCTCAATCTCACCTTGTCAAAGATGCCTTTCCTGCCCACCCATACACATAACTCTGGTTCCCCTCATGCTGCCCAAATTTTACTTTTATCCATGCATTTTTCTCTTCCAATATACCATATGATTGCAAAAAAAAAAAAAAAAAAGTCTGTGTCCCTTAGTTAGGGTGTAAACTCCATGAAGGTTAAGATTTGCATCTGTTCTGTTCCCCAATGTATCTCAGGCATGCAGAACGGTGCCTGGAACATAACAGGAGGTCAGTAATATTTACTGAATTGAAGAGATCTTAAAAGTATAAAGAAATGGATCATAAACGAAGGGGCACCTGCACCCCAATGTTTATAGCAGCAATGTCCACAATAGCCAAACTATGGAAAGAGCCCAGATGTCCATCGACAGATGAATGGATAAAGAAGATGTGAGATAGATAGATAGATAGATACACACACATACACACACAATGGAATATTACACAGCCATCAAAAAAATGAAATCTTGCCATTTGCAACGACGTGGATGGAACTAGAAGGTATTATGCTAAGCAAAATAAGTCAATCAGAGAAAGACAATTATCGTTTGATCTCGATGATATATGGAATTTAAGAAACAAGACAGAGGATCATAGAGGAAGGGAGAGAAAAATAAAACAAGACAAAACCAGAGAGGGAGACAAACCATAAGAGACTCTTAATCATAAGAAACAAACTGAGGGTTGCTGGGGTGGTGGGGGGTGGAGGGATGGGGTAACTGGGCGATGGACATTGGGGAGGGTATGTGTTGTAGCAAGCACTAGGTATTATATAAGACTAATGAGTCACAGACCTATACCCCTGAAACAAATAATACATTATACATTAATTAATTGAATTAAAAAAAAAAAAGCTGAAGGAGATGGAGGTTCTGAGCTGGAAAGAGAGGTGCGGGCAGAATGATACCACTGGCCAGGTCCCCCCTGAGCTGGGCATTTCACTCTTCCCTGAGGGCTCTATTCTGTTTTACATCCCCATGCCCTTGCTCAGCTCTTCTTCATGGCACGAAGTCCCTCCCCAGTTTTTTCAAGCCAGCAGGTGCATTTATGCTATGAGGCCTGGCCCACCATCATCTCCTCCGGGAAGCCTTCCCTGATTCCTTGAAGCAGAGATAGTCCCTCCCTCCTCTGTGCACCCACAGCCCCTGGGCTGACCTCAACTTTCTCACCCTCAACTGCAACTGGTTTTGAAGTGTTTGTCCCCCACACTAGATTCTGAGCTCCTCAAGAATAGAGACTCTGTTTTATTTTTCTCTGTATCTACAGCAGGTAAAACAGGGGCTGCCATAGGGCTCAGTAAATGTCCTCTAAAAAAAAAAAAAAAAAGAACAGCAACAAAAAAGAAATGGATCATAAAAATATTTACCAAATTGATAATAGTGATTGTCTGTGGGAAATGAGGAAGAGATGTGAAATTAGGGATAGATACAAGAGACTTACTTCATCTTCACATGGAATGTTTTGTTTATTTTATTTTATTTTTTATTTATTTGTCAGAGAGAGAGAGAGAGAGAGAGCACAGGCAGGGGGAGCGGCAGAAGAGGGAGAAGCAGGCTCCCCATGGAGCAGGGAGCCTGATGCGGGACTTGATCCCAGGATCCTGGGATCATGACCTGAGCCGAAGGCAGATGCTTAACGATTGAGCCACCCAGGCACCCCTGTTTTGTTTCTTTCAGTTAAGAATGATGAAGTGTAGGGCGCCTGGGTGGCTCAGTTGGTTAAGTGACTGCCTTCGGCTCAGGTCATGATCCTGGAGTCCCAGGATCGAGTCCCACATCGGGCTCCCTGCTCGGCAGGGAGTCTGC
>NW_022589757.1:4403865-4462296 GCF_004348235.1 Phoca vitulina | reverse complement strand
AAAAAAAAAAAAAAAGAATGATGAAGTGTATTCATCAGTTTCACAAAATCTTAATAGTTTTCAATTCTGGATAATCTATGGGCACTGGTTACAGGATTCTGTGCACTTTTTTGTACAGCTCAAATTTCTCAAAATTTTAAAGGCAAGTGAGAAAGAAAAAAAAAACCCTTTACAGTTTTTATAGAGAAGAATCCCTTTGCTCTTCCCATGGGTAGTCCTCTTGGAATGTCTGCAACTATGTCTTTTTTGACTGAATACAGTCGTTGGGCAACTGCCCAATCCAGCGTAGAAAGGAACTAACAGAGTTACAGTTGCAGAAATATGATTTTCATCGACTTGACCTCCACATCGTGTGATGCTAGGGGATGGCCCAAGCGCAGATCTGGGGTCCCCCTGGCACACTCACTGATATTACCGCTAGGGCCCACCAGGTGGCGCGCTGTGCGGGCATCACAACTAGGGAGCAGGGCTGTCAAGCAACCCAAAGAAAAGCCCTTCTCAAAAGGCGCTCTTTCTCGGAGAGTTTTAAAGCTGCTCCAGCATATATGAGATTTCAGTACTCATGCTTAAGTCTAGAGCTCCGAAGCAAGCCCCCTGCCCCCCCCCCCCTACCCCCCCCCCCCCCCCCACCGACCCGGCGGTGACCTGATGTGGCAGAACCCTACAATCTCCAGCAAAATTAAAATGTATTTATTTTGGAAAATAGAACTCAGTCATACACTCATTTCCTTCTCCAACATTTCACAGCAAAATAAAGGTTGTATTGCCAAGAGTTATAAAATTAGAGAGGAAATGAAAATCTGTTATTTTCATAATAAGGTCTTTCCACTTAGCCAAAGTATTTTGAGTTCCAAAACAACTCGTATCCCCAAATGGTTGAGTTTTCATAGTGACTTACTGATTTTAAGCATTTGTCGTGGGCTCTAACTTAACCAGACTTTTTTTTTTTTTTAAAGATTTTATTTATTTATTTGACAGAGAGAGACACACAGAGAGAGAGGGAACACAAGCATGGGGAGCGGGAGAGGGAGAAGCAGGCTTCCCGCCGAGCAGGGAGCCCGATGCGGGGCTCGATCCCAGGACCCTGGAATCACGACCTGAGCCAAAGTCAGACGCTTAATGACTGAGCCACCCAGGTGCCCCTTAACCAGACTTTAAACACAGCAAATTTTAAGCGATGGCTATAACCTTTCCAATATTATATTAGATCAATATCCAATAAGCATACAAGCTATATGTAATATGTTCATAATATACTGAGCAGATAGGTAAGATATCCTTATTTTTCACTGTAAAAGTGGTATCAGCTGTAGTAACATCCATGTATTTAGAGGCACAGAAAATGAACATGATCATCTTCCTTTACCTTCCACTCTGTCCCAAGCCTTAAATTATTTAAGTTCCTGTTAGTAGTTTTTATACATATACTTGCAGACTTTTTAAAAAAAAAGATTTATCTATTTATCTGAGAGAGAGAGAGAGAGAGAGAGTGCATGAACGGGGTGGGGGGGGGAGAGGCAGAGGGGAGAGGAAGAGAAATCTTCACGCAGACTCCCCGCTGAGGGTGGAGCCCTACCTGGGGCTCGATCCCACAACCCTGAGACCATGACCTGAGCCAAAATCAAGAGTCGGACGCTTAACCAACTGAGTCTCCCAGGCACCCCACACTTGCAGACGTTTTAATGTATGATTTAATTTGTTCTTTTACTAAGTGGGATTTCACCATACACGCTGTTCTGAAAGATTCTTTTAATCACTTAACATTTTTACGGTGGAATACGCCAGGTCAGACTATTTATTCTCCTTAGTGACTGAATGGTATTTCTCAGAAAAAAAATAACAACAGCAACAATAATAGTACCAGAAAACACTTCCAGGGGCTCACTATGTGTCCGACTCGAAGCTCTCTCCACGTCTGGATTCAGTCACTAACGACAACCCTCTGCAAGAGGTGCTATTTGTTATCCTCCCTACAGGTGACAAACCGAGTCAGAGATGATGAAGAACTTGCTCAGGGTCACACAGCTAGGAAGAGGTGGTGCGATAATTCAAACTCAGGCCATCTGGTTCCAAAGCCCACAGTCCTCACCAGCACATGACACTGATCACGCTATAAACTGCTCAATAGTCTCCCTGGAAATGGACATTAAGACTGTTTGCTTCCTATTTTATTTTATTTTTTTTATGTTCAGTTAAGCCACCATATGTACATCATTAGTTTTTGATGTAGTGTTCAGTGATTGTTTGCGTATAACTTACTATTTGAAACAGTTTAAACACAATAACTATCCTCAAAAATGTGTTATCACTATTTCCTGAAGACTCATTTCTAGAAGTGGGGCTGCTTGTACAGGTACTTACACTTTTGGTAGGTAATGCAAGGCTGACCTCTAGAGAAGCTTCACCGACCTACACTCACCAACACCCCCACGCCCCCACCCCCCTCCACCCCCCACCCCCCCGATAATGCCACACTCTTGCCCTCTGCTGCCCCTGGACGTTCTCGGTCATTCCTCTTTTCCCATAAGCAGATAAACACAACACAGAATCATGGTTTTGCTCGAATTTGCAGGGCCCTGATCACTTGAGTCTGAGCAGCATTTCACGTATGTACTGCCCATCTGCATTTATTGATCTCCGAATTCTACTTTCTCGCGCTTTGGCCCATTAGTTAGAGGTGCCTTTTCTTATGGATCTGTAGATGCTCTTTACGCGCACCCCAAACACATGCACCGCTTCTGCCTCAGTGAATGCGCGACGACTCCGCTGGGACCCCCAACTAGCCCTTGGAGTCAGTGCTCCCTAACCAGAAGAGGCTCCCGCGTCAGGTCCAGTGGCTGAGCACAGAGCTCATGAAATTACACTTGCTTCCCCAAAGCAAAATCATCAGCACAGCAGAGAGATAACAAAGTTTATCTGAGGCCACAGCTCATGACCTTCCCATCATTATCCTCTGTGGTAAATATTGTACTGACCCCCGTAATACATTAGAAGAACAAACAAGGTGGGTGCCAAGAACATCTGGGTGGGGGTAGCTAGAGAAGGGGACCGGTCTGGGTTTGAATTCTGGAGCCATCACTAACTGGCTGGGTGGTCAATTTCCCCCAGTCTCCAAGCTTCCATAGACCAAATCCCTGGGGAGGAGTTAGAGGACTTAAGGACAATGTCTATAATATTTATTATTATTGCTATTAATAATGTTAATATTATTGACGGTGGCTAAGGAGAGGCAAATGTTCTGAGCTGCCAAATGCAACTGACATGACTGGCTTTGCTAGCTTATTGGGTGGGTATGGATAAAACTAGGTCATCTTCTTGTTAAAACTCACCTCTACCTCCACGCACCCAATGAGTAAGAAACCGATCTTTCCTTTCTGCCCTTCTCTTTCCATGCCCAGGAGTCTCAGCTATGCTCAGGAGAGCAAACTTGCTGGCTTCTGTCCTGCAGTGCTGGCACCAGACTCCCCCTCTGAGGTCAGCAGGCTCTCCTACCGCCAGCCCTTGTCCAAGACCATGTGGCCAGGCCTCTGGCACCGACAGCCCCACAGGTCCCCTTCCAAGCCACGGTGGTTCCGAGGCGGGGTGTGAGCCCGAGCGACATCCCTACAGAGGACTAACCTCATTCAAGGGCTCACTGGTAGAGCTGGCCTGGGCTCTCAACTTTTCATCCCCTCCAACGCATCCCTCCCCAGACTGCTGGCCTCCCCCAGGGGGGCCGTCTGCCCCCCTCACCTCCCTGTGCCCCAGCCCATGTCCTTTCTCTGCTGCAGACTGCAAGATTATTTCAGGAAAAAATAACGCCGGCCACTCGAGGATACCTTTTACTCCTCTCACTCAGATCTAGGCAGTTCCTGAGGATTCGGTCCCCCTTCTCGCAGCTTATAGGCAGCAGGAAGTGAAGCAGGTGAAGGCCCGTAACTATGATTCACTGTGGAGCTCAGGAAGTTCATTCCTGAACAAAATGGATATAAAACATATTCCCTACTTCGCTGGAACTACCAGGTTCGATCATTCTTCCATGTCTAGGACCATAAATGCTACCCATACACAATAAACAATGGCTGGATTCCTGAAACAGAGTTTTCTATAAACTGTAGCTGTTTCGGTGGTGGCATCCGTTAGGAAAAAACTGTGTCCTGAACTCTGAAGCCAATCAAGCGTGTTACATAACAGGCTGGAGAACAACCACGATGATGATTTTTCTTCGTCTTCCCTCCCTTCGCCACCCCAGGTTGTAGCGAAAGCAATTTGGCTTAATTAAGTCGGTGATGCGATGGAAGCTAATTGAAATCCTTTACTGGGCTGCTTTCACAAATCATCTTTTTGGAAATCAAAGGACTCTGAGAGACCAACCTGTTGGATTTCAACAACCCGCAAGATCACGCATTTTCCTTGGTGTTGCAAAAATAAGCACACTGAACTTGAAGTTGCCAAAAAAGAAACAAGAGCAGCGCTGCCTTGTTCGTGGAAGGGCAGGTGCTTGCACTGACCGCAGCTGTGTTCAAAGATGGAGGGAGGAGCCCGCACTCATTCCCGCTGCTCAACTGCCTAGGGCCAGAGGCATGGTGGATTTTTATGACTACAGATGTATGGGCTCCATAACCTCACGATTTTTCTTCATCTTCGCTCCCTTAGCCACCCCAGATCCAAAGATATTCCCAGATGGCTGAGGCACAAGGAACAGGCTTTGTTTGCCTGGATGTCTCCAGATGGCAGAGCATCCCTGTGAGTCTGGAGATGGATTCCAGAGCTCTCCTGTAAAGTCCAACTCTGTGGCCAAATACTGGGCAAGGTGTGGGTGTATGCGTCTGCGCACAGGCAGGTTCTTGTTCACGGAGGTGTTGGATTGAAAATAAAATACTGTGTGGACCTATAGCCAAAATGTGAAGCTCTTCCAAGCTGCACACCCGAAACCTATGTAACATTGTGTATCAACTCTACTCAAAAAGAGGAAGAAAGAAAAGAAAAACAAAAACCAAAAAAGAAAAAAAAAATGTGGAGCTCCCTAGCTGATATTCCCAACTGGAGACTGGATTAGTCTGTTTCACACAGCAGTGTCCTGGGCTTACATGAGAGCCATCAGTGACTATCTGACCAAAGGACTAAACCTGTAACAATTATCTGACAAAAATAAAGGTAAATAAGCCATATATACCATGTCTATATTATGCATATATAATATATATACACAGAGTAAGCCTAAAACATTTTCTTTTTCCTGGTTAAAAGTCTCCATCCTGGGGTGCCTGGGTGGCTCAGTCGTTAAGCGTCTGCCTTCGGCTCAGGTCATGATCCCAGGGTCCTGGGATCGAGCCCCGCATCGGGCTCCCTGCTCAGCAGGGAGGCCTGCTTCTCCCTCTCCCACTCCCCCTGCTTGTGTTCCCTCTCTAGCTGTCTCTCTCTCTCTGTGTCAAATAAATAAATAAAATCTTAAAAAAAAAAAAGTCTCCATCCACTTAATCAAGTATGTGTGTTCCAAACACGTATGGATTTCAGATTACAGAGCCCAACTAACAAAGGACTTAGATGTGACCCAAGATAAAAGTTCAGGTTTGATGACTTTTTAAACAAAACGGAAGAATCATCTGAGTTTTAAAGAAGAGTTTAAAAGAGAAATTCAGAGAGAGAGATGCTTCATTTTACTTCCCTAATCTCCAAATATCTCGCGATCTGAAATGAGGAAGAAGAGAGTATAAAAAAGAGAAAAGAGACAGAAGACAACATTTAAAAAAAAATGAGTAATAATGTTCAAGTACAAGCTAAAATAGAGAAGTCTAAAAGTGCATTCAGGAGTACTCTGATGTTTCATAAAAGCCCCCAAAGGATATTTCAATGAGCAGTACATCCCATGCTGTTGGAGTTCCCAAGTCTAAATTTAAAGAGTAAGATATCATCCTTTTGGGTTAAAAATAACCAAAAATGGTACAGGAATTATTTTTTTTTAATATTTTATTTATTTGTCATAGAGAGAGCGAAAGCATGAGCAGGAGGAGCTAGGACCCTGATGCGGGACTCGATCCCAGGACCCTGAGATCATGACCTGAGCCGAAGGCAGACGCTTAACCAACTGAGCCACCCAGGAGTCCCTGGTATAGGAATTTAAAACAAGTAAGTAGAGAGCAGTAGAACTGGGAAAACAAAGACAGTGTAGTCCAGGCTATGCTTCAACACAATTTGTAGTATACCCTGGGGTAAAATGCAGTCACTCCCTTTTGGTCCAATTTCCCCCTTAACTTTGAAGTCAAGTCCCCCTCAGGGGGGACGGGAGTGAAGATAAGTAAGATGGTACACAGTACAGACAAAAAATGGACAGGATTGCTATTATAGTGGGCTATCAGAAAAAATTATTTGGTTTGTATTTCCACTATTATCAAATAACAGTGTAGGATGTTCTGTAACATAGCATGGAGTCTATTGAAAAGGATAAAGATAAAAAGCATAAAAAAAAAAAGTTTTTCCCCCCAAAGGCAAAATAATCTTGCAAAGTATACACAGGAAGGACTGTTACTACAAGCCATGGATTAGCTCCAGTAATTAGGATCCTGGTAAAAATGTCTATAATCTTCCTGGGAACTTCAAAGCAGAAAATAAAAGATGGCTTGTGAGCATTAAAGGGATTTACGGGGCCAACAGGCGCTGGTATTTCATCAAAGTGCTGAGAAACACCTCTAGGAAGCAGGAAGAACTTGAAAGAGGCAACCACAGAAACTAATGAGTGAGCCTGGTTTTCTAAAATGAGTTCCAACTACCGGGGAATATTCCATTTCCCATGACGATAATTTTGCAGAGCGTAATCTATTGAGTTACAAATACAGATAAGTCCAGCACCAAATGGACGGCTAACCCATGTGATAACCCCTTTATTATTTAGGTGCCATCGATTAATTCCAAGGAGACGCTCCCTAGAATTAGCATCTTCAGGAAACTAAGTCAGAGCTAAGAAATGAATGAGAGACACACCTCAGTCTTTCCTCCAACTACCACTGGCCACCTCCACCCAGATTCCTACAGAACCTTCAAGCTGATGTGTATGAGAGAGAACCCACCGTCATCCTTAAAGCTGCTCCTCTTGCATGGTCTACGCTCAGTGCCGACTACCACCACACTCTCAGGATTCGAGCCAGAAACCTGAACTGCCCCCCATCACTGCCCCATATTCAGTGTCACCAAGTCCCTCCAAAACCACTTCTTAAATCCTCTTCACTTAGTCTCAATTCCCACCGCCATGGTTTTAATTTAGCTTCTCTTGGTCCCCTATCTAAAATACCACAGTGGAGTCCCAGCTGGTTTCCGTTTTCCTCAACTTCCACGCCCACTCTATCACAAGAGCAATCTTCCAAACACAGAAGCTGGGCAGGTTATTCCCCTGCTTAAAATCCTGTAGTGAGGGGCACTCGGGTGGCTCAGTCGGTTAAGGTCAGGTCATGATCTCAGGGTTGTGAGTTCGAGCCCTGTGTCAGGCGTGAAGCAGCTCTCTCTCCCTCTCCCTCTGCCCTACCCCCCCCCAAAATAAATAAAGTAAAATAAAATCCTGTAGTGAAAGCACAGACACCTCCTGATATGGCTCCTTCCTTGCTCTAATGTATCATCACCTCTGCAGCTGGTCCTCTTTCATTTATATCCATAAATACCATTCTCGGAATACATCATGCAGTTCCCACTCATCCACCAGACAAATTCCAAACCTGAGATCAGCTTCCCCATGAAGTCTCCTCTACCTGCCTGAGATTCACCGTTACCTTCTCTGGGCTACTTCTGTGGTTTACTTACAATTCTACCATGGTGCGTAACACACCACATTATTGATATGCATTTATATGTATGATGTCCCATAATCGACAAGCTCTCAGAGGGCACAGCTGTTTCTTAGTTGTTCCTGTGTCTCTCAAGTCTAACACAGTGGCTGGCAAAAATAGCACTCAAGAAATGAATGCTGAATTGCAAAGCGATGGCCCCTAAACTCTGTCTCCCGAGTGTCAAATAAGACTATACCATGAGGCTCAAGTAACAATTAGGGAAGCACAAAAAAAAAAGAGAGGAAAGGAAAAGGAAGATCAGGAAAGCAACAAAAGGCTTCACATTGATAGCAAATTTAAGCAGCTACCAACAGTGTTTCACACAAAACCTGTAACCAAGTTTACCAAGAATCCATGTTCACTAAAGTTTCCTGCCCAAGAAAGTTGCCTGAAGCACCTTCAACAGAGTAAACCAAACAGCAAGGAGACTGTCCACCTTGCTGTGACAGGCTGAACTGCACCCCTAAACTTGAAGCCCCAACCCTATCCCTCAGAATGTGACCCTTTGGGAGGTAAGATCTTTAAAGAGGTGATTAAGTTAAAAGGAGACCATTAGGGCAGGGCCCTAATCCAGTCAGACTGGAGTCCTTAGGAGAGCAGGTGGGGGTGGGTGTTGTCAAGGTCACGGTGTGCGCTCCCAGCCCTGGAAGGAAACCAACCCACCAGCACCTTGATCTTGGGCTTCCAGGCACCAGAATGGCAAGAAAATGCATGTCTGTTGTTTAAGCGACTCAGTCTATGATGTTTTGTTTCGGCGGCCCTACCCTAGAGCCCTAGAACAGGGGATTTGGTAAGGAAAAGGAAAAACCTTCGGGGCGCCTGGGTGGCTCAGCCGTTAAGCGTCTGCCTTCAGCTCAGGTCATGATCTCAGGGTCCTGGGATCGAGCCCCACATCGGGCTCCCTGCTCAGTGGGAAGCCTGCTTCTCCCTCTCCCACTCCCCCTGCTTGTGTTCCCTCTCTCGCTGTGTCTCTCTCTGTCAAATAAATAAATAAAATCTTAAAAAAAAAAAAAGAAAGAAAAACCTGGTGGTCAGGGGAACCCTCTTCCAGAATTGGAAAGGCTGACAGGTAGAAAAGGACTCGTCACTTTTTCTAGGATTCCTACATTCCAGCTTGGAATAAGGAAGGACTAATAGCAGGATTCATTACCTTTAAAGATAACCTTCTAGTCCTGAAATTCTATGATCATTACCAAAGACATTCTTCTTAAGACATCTGATGACAGACAGGACTAAGATCTGCCTCTTAGGAGCTCAAAATACTTCCATGAAGGGCCGGTGTTTTATGCGGTACTTGATCTAAAATATCACAGTAGGGCAGAGACGGAGCCAGGGCAAGACTGGAGTTGAGCCACTTCTGTTTAACCTCCTGGTCCCTCCCCACAACACACAGATTCCCTTTCCCCCGCTGCTGGCGTTCAGGGTGAAGGACTTCCTGAAAAAAGAATCCCAACTGTCCACTCACGGGGTTCACTCTATGGAGGCGTATGGGTGGGTGTGGGAAGAGCAGGGGAAGAAGGAGGGAGCGAGGAGGCCCTGGGCGGGACATTCAGTCAGGGCCAAGTGCTGTCCCTGGTACTGCGTGGTGGTCACTGGCTCAACCGCGTGAGCAAAGGACACATGACCAAGCGGATCATGGGCGTGTCGTGGGGACAGCAGGGACGGGTCAGATCAGGAAAGCTGCCCTTCTGTAGTCTGCACAACTTCTGGACTTAACAACGTAGTTTGGACCACTCTAAAAACAGAGAACAGTGGAGGCAAAATGCCTCAATAACTCTGGGGAAGCAGGTTACACAGCAGTAACCCCCTGGAGGGCACGGAGTCACCCTCACAGCGGGGCAGAGGAGGGGAATGGAATGCTAGCAGTGAGCACCAGCAGCTGAGAAGTGAGGGACTTGGCAGTGGAGGAGTTCAAGCGGTAGAGCGAGGACAGCCGTGCAGGCACAGCGTTAACTGGTGGTCAAGACGGTGAGCCAGCACTCAGGTCATCAGGCTGAGGACAAGCAAGAGGTGGGGCCAGTGCCAGTGGTGGCCCAGGTGGGACGTGAAGGATAGCCGGGAGCAGAGGGATGGCAGCGTGAACTCAACCCTGGCGGAATCTATCGGACCCCATGGGCTGCATCCTGAGTGCAAGGCTGTACTACTAGATATGGGGACTGTTGAAATGGGGTCTGAGTTCCCTCTGCCCCTCCGGCAGGCAGCACAGAGCTCTGGATGTTGAGTTTTAAATATAAATATGTCTTGGGAGGGGGGTGAGGGGATGGGTTAGCCTGGTGGGTATTAAAGAGGGTACGTTCTGCATGGAGCACTGGGTGTTATGCACAAACAATGAATCATGGAACACTACATCAAAAACTAATCATGTAATGTATGGTGATTAACATAACATAATAAAAATATATATATATAAATGTGTCTTTATGGTATCCACAGCTGGTGAGGTTTGGGAACGTTTACTATGCAAAACCCCCACATTAAGAATATGTTCTTTAAAGCACATTTCGAAGCATATACTTATAAAGCAACCTGGTAGAATGCCATTAAATCTGGGCACACCGCCAAAGGGAACACGACAGAAGAGTGGATCGGGAGACATTCAAGGTCAGCCAGAGCATTTCTGACTAATCACCATTGATGGGCTCTCAAGAAGGCTCTGCCCCTAAGCCCAGATCCCCAGAGAAAAGCTTTGTCTTAGGAAGGCCTTCAGAAGCTAGCTGAAGAGAACGTGTATCCGGAGAGAAACACAAAAGATGTAGCACAGGGTCCCAGAAATTCAGAAAACTTCTGGTTTAGTTTAGAGAACACAGGGCAATCTGGGAGAAAAGGCACAGGAATGGGGCGCGTCCTGTTTCTGCCAGCAACTAGGGACTTGGCTTTACCCCCTACCTCTCTGTGTTTCCTCTAACATCTGGCAGCATTGACATCTAACTTACCGACCAACCAGTAATGTGAGGCTCAAATGAGAGAGGAGATCCTTCCTGAAAAGGTCCACACTTACAGAAATAAAAGGTATTATTTATCAAGTTCCATCACCTCCCAAGAAGTATCAAGTCCCGTTCGTCGTCCGTGGGAAATTTACCGAGGGTTTATTACACTGCACAGATGGCAGGGGGGCCAACACAAAATATCCTAGTCCTTTGTTCTTCTCACAAAGGTGTTTGTGAAAAAAAAAATTGTAATACAGTGAGAGAATCATTATAGCAGAAATAAGAAGAAAGTATCAGAAATAGAAAAAGATGATATGAAAAGTTCCGCTATAGCAGTATTTAAACAAATGTAGACAACGTAATTATCCAATAATAAAATACTCAAAGAACTTACAGAACATTCATATGATAGAATGCTAAATAGCCCCAAATAGAGGTTTTTCTGAAGAAGCTTTAATGATATGAAGACATTTTAGTGAAAAGTAGTACACAAAACAGAATATGTGGAATAAGATAAATCCTGCTGAAATTAAACTCATAAAACTCTCTCTTCTGGCTCTGATGAGTTACTGTACCAGACTAGCTCTCCCACTGTTAAGAGATAGGAAGCTGGACAAAATGTACAAAAAATTTTTCAGACATCGGACAACAGGCAGCAGAGGAAATGAGGCAAGAAATGCAATAAGCCCAATATCAATATATAAAAATGAATTGTATTTTTACACATAATTGACTACTGTATATAGAACAAACAACTGAAAAATGCAGTGAAAAACTGGCAAATGCAATTAGAAATACTACTTATAGAACCACTGAAACATACATGATAAATTTAACAAGATACACGAGACCTGTTCACTTTAAACTAAAATACACTGCTAGAAGAAAGAACATTTAAGTAAATAGGGAATTCTGCTATGTTCATGGATTAAAATGGATATTGAGATTTCAATTCCCCTTATACTGTTTTATAGATTCAACGCAATCCTAATCAAAATCCCAGCAGACTCTTTGTAGAAATTAGCAAGCTGATTCTAAAATATATATAAAATGAAAATGACCTAGAACAGCCATAGACTTACTATAAAATGGCAGAAATCAAGACAGTGTAGTACTAGCATAAGGCTAGCACACAGATCAGTAAAATAATAGATATGGAGTCCAGAAATAATAGGTCAACAAAAATATGGCCAATTAATTTCTTTATAATAGTGGCAAGAAAAATCAATGAGGAATGCTGGGTAACCCTTTTGAAAGATGATGCTGGAAGAAACATAGCAAAATGGAAAAAAGAAATAAACTCTGACCGCATCTCAAGTGATACCAAAAATTAACTCTAAATGAATTACGGACCTAAATCTGAGAGCTAAAATTCTAAAACTTTTAGAAAAAAAAATGCTGAAAATTATCTTTGCAACTTTGGAGAAGGCGAAGTATTCTTAGAAAGGACACACATGGCACTAACCCTCAGGGGACAAAGATAAATTGGGCATCATCAAAACTGAAAACCATTGCTCTACAAAAGACCTCATTAAGAAAACGAATACACACACCACAGATATGGAGAAAATATCGTACTACACATAGCTGGCAAAAAGGTTTATATCTAAATATAGAAAGAGCTCTTAAAAATTAAAAAGAAGATAAAACCCTGTAAAAAAATGTGCAAAAGATCTTAAAAGATACTTCACAAAAGTAAACACAAGAATGGTCAATAACCATATGAGAAGATGCTCAACATCATTAGTCATTAGGCAAATGCAAATTGAAACCATGATAAAATGCTTAAAGGGTTAGTATCTAAAATATATAAAGAACCTGTAAAACTCAACACCCAAAAAACAAATAATCCAATTTAAAAATGGGCAGAAGACACAAAAGACATTTCTCCAAAGAAGACATACAGATGGCCAACAGACACATGAAAAGATGCTCAAGATCACTTATCATCAGGGAAACACAAATCAAAACTAAATGAGGGGCGCCTGGGTGGCTCAGTCAGTTTGGCATCCGACTCTTGATTTTGGTTCAGGTCATGTTCTCAGAGCTGTAAGATCGTGCCCTGCATCAGGCTTGCACTAAGCATAGAGTCTACTTGAGATTCTCTCTCTTTCTCCCTGTTCCTCCCTCCCTCCCCCTTCACGTGCACTTGAGCAGGCACTCTCTCTCTAACAAATTTTAAAAAACTAAATGGGAGATATCACCTCACAGCTGTCAGAATGGCTCAAATCAATATCAAGAAACAACAGGTGTTGGCGAGGATGTGGAGAAAGGGGAACCCTCTTACACTGTTTGTAGGAATGCAAACAGGTACAGCCACTCTAGAAAAGTATGGAAGTTCCTCAAAAAGTTAAAAATAGAGCTACCCTATGACCCAGGCATCACACTACTGAGATACAAGAACACTAATTCAAAGGGATATATGCACCCCCATGTTTATAGCAGCATTATTTACAATAGCCAAGATACAGAAGCAGCCCAAATGTCCATCAACAGACGAATAGAAAAAGAAGATGTGATATATCACATGGAAATACTATGTGATGGAAATACTATGTATCTTGACTGAGGCACTGGTTCTAACAGTGTACATGTTTGTCAAAACACATCAAACTGTGCACCATACACACACACATGCACACACACACACACACACAATGGAATATTACTCAGCCATAAAAAGAATGAAATCTTGTCATTTGCAACAACATGGATGGAACTAGAGAGAATTATGCTAAGCAAAATAAGTCAGTCAGAGAAAGACAAATACCATATGTGGAATTTAAGAAGTGAAACAAACAAGCAAAGGGAAAAAGTAAGAGAGAGACAAACCAAGAAACAGACTCTTAACTACAGAGAAAACACTGACGGTCACCAGAGGGGAGGTGGGAGTGGGGAGGATGGGGGAAAGAGGTAGGGAAGGAAGGAGGGAAGAGAGAGACAGAGGACTAATATAAATTGTCATAAAATATTAGTAGTGATTACTTTAGGAAATGGGATTGTAGGTCATTTCTATTTCCTTCCTAATACTTCTATAGTCCCAGTTTAACATTGAGTATGTATTCCTTTTAAAATAAAAATATTATTGAGGTATCACCTCATACCTGTCAGAATGGCTAAAATCGAAAACACAAGAAACAATGAGTGTTGGTGAGGATGTGGAGAAAAGGCATTAAAACAAAATTTAAAATATATAAAAATAAAAATAAAGAAACAACACCCATCGCAGTGTAAGAAGAAAGGATGGGAGGGAGGGAGAAGCTAGCTGGCTGTAGGAGTTTGTAGAGAAGGGGAGTCAAGGAAATACTCCCAGAAGAGGTGATATTTGTATCGGATCTTAAAGAATCAGCAGAATTTCATAGGATTTCACCAAGCACAGATGAGAGAGGAGATCATTTCCTGCTGAAAGGCCACTTTTACAGAAGTACATTTGAGGATGCACTGGTAATATGCAGAAACCAGCCCTACTCCGGGCAGGATATTTAAATTCTAATTAGAGGATGAAGCTTTTCTGTCACCAGATCTTGACTGAAACAGGAAAAAAGTCTACTCAAGTCTGGTACTTCAGTGCTTCAGTAATGGAGGGACCTCTGATGCAGGACTTTTCAAGGGATTCAGTGGAATGGTGGAGCTCACCTCTGCAAAGAGAACCATCTGCAGCTTCCCTTTGTACCCGGGACCAGTGACATCAGGGAGGTCTGAGGCTCACCACTGACAAATGATGCTAATAACCCTCAGTGAGAAGCATGGCTCCAGAAACAGGCTCTGGTTAGACCTGGCTCTTATTGGTAATTTTTACCTCAGGCTTTTCTGTATTCATTTGTAATAAGCCCAGAAAGTCAAAATCAGCGAGCTGTTTCACGGCCCCTCAGAGTCTATTGCTTTGATAAAAGAAACCAAACACCATTTTTTTCTTGTATTGCAATTATGTGTGTCCACATAAATCTTCTTTCAGTCTTTCTTTAAATATACAATTTCAAAACCGTAACCTGAATATAGGATCACTCATCTTTGACCCTCTTCTGTTTTATACAATTATACTGTTTCTTAATGTGTTTTTCATCTCCTTAATAGTCTAGGTTTCTCACTGACTCAATCAAAAACAGCTCATTATTGTATTAAGTTTGTTTCTAAACTGTCCAATATGGAGACTACGTGGCAAGGCCTCAGTTTGCCGTAGCCCTTTGCCTACAATCCACATGTGCTTTACAGAACTTTTTCACTGACTATCTCCTTTTTAATCTTGAGGATCTCAATAACCTCCAAAACTGTCCATCAGACCTACTGTTATGTCACACCCTGACAAACAGTGCTTCTCAAACTTGAGAATTATGTCTTACTTGAGTCACGCTGTGGTCGTGGCAACTGCAGACCCTGATGCATTAAGTTGGAAGGAGGTGCTTTGGGTTCTAGAGCCCAGGGGATGCTCGTGCCCCTGCTCTGTGGATCACGCTCTGAGTCCCAAGGCCGAACACATCTTGCTCACCAGACTTTGGTTTGTCTCCACATACATACCCCTGGGGCACAGCAGACTCTTACCTTCAGAAACATTTTATTCCCTTGAACTTGAAAAAGATGCCTCGGGCTAAACTGATCTAAATTATATTCCTAATCTGCACTGGTAATCTTGCATGCTTAAAACTTCTTGGCGCCTTCCTTATCCTTCATATTCTTTCACTTTCATGTTCTTAGCCCAGTGTGCTTGCATACAGCGCCTTCTTTTTCTGTATTAGAACTTTCGAATCCCCACTCATTAATCTTTTTTTAAATTTAATCTTTCCTCTCTGAGTTGTTAATCATGATTCTAGATGAGAAAATTAAAATACCCTCCTTTCTTCCATGTTAGATAGATAAATACGGATATACAGAAATATTAGGTGTGTGTGTATATATATGTACACACATAAATATACATGTACATACATATATACATACACACATATATACATATATACATACGGATATGTGTAATATGTATGCCTGTAAACATGTATATACATATTGACCTACTTCAGAAAAATAAAAGTCCAAAGACTGTCAAGCTTTGAAAAGGCAAACACTGGATATGGTCGAGCTCCACTAGGCTTGAAACCCAACTCCATAAAATAGGAAGAAAAATTAAAAAGTAGTAATCTTGTATTACATCGAAATACTTCAGCTATTTAAATCATTCTGTCAACTGGACTCTGTTCCACATAGAAAATTTCGAGACAACCCATTGTTTCCTGCTGCTCTCCACATCCTGGTCTCACCTGCCAGTCTAACCTAGCCTTATCCTTCCTCCAGAAACTCTGCTCTCGGGGGCTTTATACGCCTCTTTCTGCAGTACCCTTCTCCAATCTGAAAATTTACTTCGGGCCATCCTTCGGTGGTCCAGTGCCCCCCTTGATGTTGATCAGACTCTGTCTCCATGAAACCGTTGGAGTAAATTTCCACGCACGTTCTTAAAATCTGGCTCAGTTATATCTTCCCTTTCCACCTCCATTCATATTGATCTACAATTACCAAAACTTTATGGAATCCAAGATCTCTAGATATTTATCACAGGCTTGAAATGCACAATCTATCTCTTTGATAGTCATTACCATTCTTATCTGTGTAAGCCACACATCAAGCTTAACAAGTCCATTTATTTCTTATTATGTCATAGTCTACTGATTTTCAATACAACAGATAGTTTCTTATGAGAATATCTAGTGTCAAGGTGTAGAGCCAAGAAGTCTATGAATACCCCCACTCTCCTCTGATGCTTTCTCTCTCCTACCCAGCCACCAATGTGAATACAGCATAGTAATAGTATGCATAGAATGGTATTGCTATAGTATTGTATAGTATAGTAATCCCATCTAGCTGATGCATTAACAGAGCAACCTACAGAATACCATATTCGGCTATCTCTCTGTTTCTTCTTATAGAGCACTACTCCCATTCAGGAGGCTCTGCCCTAGGGACCTGATCACCCAAAGGCCCCACCTCCTAACATCATCACACTGAGGGCTGGGAAGGGATACAAACATTCAGCCCATAACACGCTGTTTCAAATATATGACAAAAGGAAAAAAACAAAAACAAGAAACTAACCTAATCTATATAAATTTCTAGCTCAAACTCACTAAAAAAAGAAGTTAGATATACTTCAATGCTGGCACCTGGCTGGCTCAGTCCATAAAGCATCCAACTCTTGATCTCCGGATTATGAGTTTGAGCCCCCATGTTGGGTGCATAGCTTACTTAAAAAAAAAAAAGAAAGAAAGAAAGAAAGAAAGAAAAAAAGAAATACTTGAATGCTTACTATCTTAGAATACCTCACTATTATCTTTAGGATTTGAAAAAGTTAGCCATTTTCCTATATTCAGAATGTCTTGCTTGGCCAATCACCATCACTGGCCTACACATCTTGACCCTGGTCACAGCCTACACTCTTGATGAAATGACAGGCAAGCCTTGGGTCTGGTTGGGGAGAAGGTGGGAAACCCCACAGGGAGGAAGGGGCTGGCCCACCCTCTTCTTGAGGTTCAAATCCAAGGTTACAAGTGCAGAGGATACACAGCGAACTCTAGTTTGGTCCAAGCATCAACAAGCAAGTGTCAGAGTCCAAGGAGGAGAGGGGTGAGCACAGGGTCCCACTTCTGGGCAGTGTCAATTCTGAGGGTCAGAGGAAATTCTCAGGTAGTGGGAAGGGTAGGTCTGGAACAAACCTTCAGGAGGGAGGATGGACAAAGCTAGTTAAGAGGAGTCAGACGCCCCTCTTCACTTCCAGGGGCTGAGGCTGGAGAGAAGACGGGCCTGTCTGAATCTGGGACCCCGGGGCTGCCAGGATGGGTCACGTGGAGCCCAGAGTCTGCTGCTCACTCACACACCCCGTCTGGGGCCTCCAGCACAGGACAGAGAGACAGACTGCTCATTCTCATGCCCCGGGGCAAGGAGGGAGCTCCCCCTCTACAGTGCTCGGCGGGGAATCTGGTCCTTGGGACCAGCAGGGAGGGACTCCGAATGCTAAGTACTGTAAATAACACCCCCCAGGGCCTCCTTCCAATCCACAGGGCACCCGGCTCTTCTCAGAGTTCCGCCCCAAGGGACCTGAGCAACGAGTTATTCTAACTTAACATGTGGTCTTTCCCGGTGAACCCAGCTATCTCAGAAAACCACTTTTTCTCTCTCCTCTTATCTCATTGTTACATCTGCCCTTGCAGTGCCCCTCCCCCCTTCTCTCTCCAGGTTCTAAGGTGAGGTGTCCCTCCCCACGTTCCTTCCTCCCCTGTTTTAACTCCGGCCAAAGAGCACTCGCACGCCCCTTTCACGGATTTTGCAGGATGCTGCTCCTGGCCGGTGCCCCACAAGCCCCTGCTCCGCATGCCAGCTACACGTGGGCAGGCGGCAGCCTGGTTCAACACTCCGCACAGCCACGGGCTGCCTGCCACGCGCACACCTGCGCTCAGGGCACAGGCTTTGGGCGGATGGTTCGCCCCAGCCTCTGCGGACATGGTTTCTCCCCCGCCTCTGCCGCCCCGCTCCGTGCCCACGGTAGGCCGCCGGCACAGGGGTGGCATCTTCACGGAGCTGGGGGCCGGACCACACGCCACGCCGCCAGCCAGCACGGCCAGCTCTGCACCAGGCTTTACGTAACAGAAACGCCTGATTATTGGAGCTGTCTGGTGCTTGCCACCTCCACCCCCAGCCAAGGTTTATCAGCCAAGGTTTATCTCACGTTCCTAAATAACTATAAACCATCTCAAACTCATTTCAGACTCTCTAATCCATGGATCTCAATAACTGAAAAAGAACATCACCCCATCATCACCGATTATGTCTTTATGGGGGTTCTCACGTAAATGGTCTCTGCTTTTCTTTCTGCAAACCTTACTTTTATCATGCTCTTTGAAAATCAGCTAACACAACCATAAATCTGTTTAACAAGCTGCCTTTCCTTGCCCTTCTTATGTTTATTCTCCCAATCTTTCCTCTCTCTTCGTATGAACTCCCTTGAGCGATATTTTACTTCATACCTCTGCCAAGCTGGAAGGGAGAAGACAGTTCCCGGATGAAGTGCCCCTCTTGGGGTCCCCCCTCTTGCCAGTCAGTCCCTGCCACGCTGCTGCTCAGCGATTGCATGCGCACCCTTGTCCAATACCAGTTTTCTCTCCCTTAATCTCACCCTGCATTGTGCCCCCGGAAAGTGGGAACCTGGATTGTCATCGGAGTGACCGCGTTCCTAAGAGGCAGCAGGAAACAGTGCTATTATTCCATCTTAGTTATGAAATGCTAATGCTCACAAACCAAGTCCTTTAACCAACTCAGAGGGATAGTTTTGCCTTAGCTGAAGCCCAGACCTAGCAAAGAACCAGATTTTTGTCTCTTACCCCTGGAAGCAGGCACCAAATCTCCTTATTTCTTCATTTCCAAGGCCCTCTCTAGTCTCCCTGCTCCGGCCCCTGGCTGTGAACTTAGCAGGTGCTCAATAAACGCTTCTTCACTGGTATCCAGCATCCACCGGCCCATGGGGCAGCCTGAGCCATACAAATACCACTTTCTCCAGCAGGAGTCCATTGATTTTTCTTTTCCAAGGCACAGGAAAAGAAAACTTTTAAAAGAACAGGGTTCCTAACAAGTTCATGAACAAAAACAGCAGTGAAGATATAAACTCTAAGCAGTGTCTCAGGGAGAAACATGAAAAAACACGTAGCAATCCTTCTAAAATTAGAAGGGAAATCATAACTGAGATTTTTTAGATTATTTATATATAAATAATAATAACTGAATAATAAATAATAAATATAATAATAACTGAGACTAATAGATTATTTCTATTTTAGCGTGTCTTTAATATAATTTTGTTATAGACATATTAGTGTTCAAGGAAAATGGCTGAATGAGTAAAGAAGAAATATGGGGGGGGATGAGGGTATTAACAGGAAGAGAAGGGGCTGGGAAGACAGGCTGTGATTAGCTTAATCTCCAAGGTTTAACAATCACTGGTCTAAAATCAAATACAACTTTGGGGCTCCTGGGTGGCTCAGTCGGTTGGGCATCCAACTCTTGATTTCGGTGCAGGTCACGATCTCCGGGTCATGAGATCCAGCCCCACATCGGCTCTGCGCTCAGCATGGAGTCTGCTTGAGATTCTCCCTCTGCCTCTGCCCCCTCCCCGGGCTCATGCTCACTCTCTCTCTCAAATAAATAAATCTTTAAAAAAATAAAATGAAATAAAATCAAGTATAACCTCATCTGGGGTTAAGACCAATGATGTAAAGAACACTGACTTAAATCAACAATGTTTTGACTATTTATCAAATGTGAATCCACCAAAGTACCACACCTGTCGTTTATCATCAGGCTCCTACAGTAACTTTACTCTGTTATTTTAAACCGTAGATGAAATGTTAACGGGAGGTCCTGACCTTCCACAGTCTGTCACGTTTTATGTGTAATTATATAATTTTAATACCCCCATTACTTTGTGGCATCACATTGGTGTAATGTAAATTAAGGAAGAAATTGCCAAGACCTACATTCAAATGTTCCATTCTGTTTTTCTTCAATGACAACTGAAGGTCAGGCAGTTCTTTGCTCCAAGCCTCTCCTGGACAGATAGAATACTTTGCAGACCATGATGATATCTCAAACACTGGATTACATTCCACCTAGATAATTTTTGCAATGGACAAAAACCCCAGAGAAGTCAAATAAGTTCCATTCTCCTTTAAATTGCGTAAGAGAGAGAAAGCCAGGAAAAAGAAAAAAGAAAAAACCTCTCTTGCTTGAAATTTTGCTCTCCTAAGATGGAAAGTAGCTTGAAGAAAAGAGAACTCTACACAGTTACCCTCGAAGAAGTCAGTTCAACTTCAGCAGGCACAGACTGACATGGCTTTCAATAATTTTTTTTAAATGGAGGCTTTTTGCTATTTAATGTCATATGAGGTAAGGATTTAATAGCTTCTACCGCAGCCTTATTAACCATTACTTGATTATGTTCTGACTGGCAGTTTTGTAAGAAGCATTTCGGGTATATTCACCTTCTTCCACTTCATCATACTTTGAGAGCTTGTTCTTTTAAGAACACTAAGTCAAAGGGCAGCTGAAACATTACCAATATTGTCATTTTTTAAAAAGATTTTATTTATTTATTTGAGAAAGAGAGAGCATGAGCAGGGGGGAAGGGCAGAGTGAGAGGGAGAAGACGACTCCCCGCTGAGCAGGGAGCCGGACATGGAACTCGATCCTAGGACCCTAAGATCATGACCTGAGCCAAAGGCAGACACTTAACCGACTGAGCCACCCAGGCACCCCAATACTATCATTTATAATTCTCTTTCACTTTTTCCCCATTCCCACAACATACACACCCAAATTGCTCAAGAAAGTGGCATTTTTAGGATACCTCAAGAATCACAGAATGCTAGAACAGCCCTTAAAAGATCATGGCACAGATTTCGCAGTATCCTCCAGTATCTGCTCCCCCAGAGAACCCCCGAGTGTTGGCTGGTCACGTGGCTGCCCAGAATAAGGATGCCACGTGTCAGCCTCCCTTGCAGCTGGGTGTGGAGTGTGACAAAGTTTCAGGCAAGGACATAGGTGGGAACGTGATGGTGTAACTCCTGGGTTATGTTCTTACTGGGGGTTGGGGGAGGGATGCTCCTCCTCCACCCCCCCACCTCCATCCCAAGGCTGGGGAGGTGGGTGTGGACATGGGTGTGACCATGGGTGTTCCCCCTTGGACTCTGAGAAGGAGGGCCACCCAGGAGGGAAGGCAGAGCGGAGAGCTGGAAGGAGACTGGGCACATGAGGCTGTGCAGCCTCACGCCAGCCCACAAGCTGCCTCCGTCCGCACTCCCGTGTGTGTAAGAGAGAAACGCAGTTCTACCTTCTTAACCACCAAGGGGGAACTCTGTCACGTGCAGCCCAAACCGTCTCTAACGCGTAAAGATGTCACAGATGAGGAAACTGGACTGGGACTAAAACCCATACCCACCAATTCCACAAAATGCAGAGTTCTTTCTTTCTTTCTTTTTTTTTTTTAAAGATTTTATTTATTTATTTGACACAGAGAGAATGAGAGAGAGAGAGAGCACATGAGAGGGGTGAGGGTCATAGGGAGAAGCAGGCTCCCTGCCAAGCAGGGAGCCCGATGCGGGACTCGATCCCAGGACCCTGGGATCATGACCTGAGCCGAAGGCAGTCGCTTAACCAACTGAGCCACCCAGGCGCCCCCAGAGTTCTTTCAATTCCACAAGGCAGTCTTAACAAATGTCTCCCTCTCTTAAAAACAATTTATTAATAGTTTACAGAAGCCCAGTTGGACCTCATTCTCTCTTATGTTTTTGCTACTAAAGTAGAAAATGACCTCTAGGTCCAAAGCACATTCTGGAAAAGACCTTCACCTTCCTCGAAACCATCTTTATTTCTGGGCCACATCCTTTGGGGGGGTGAGGGGAGAGGGAGGTGGGACACAATAAAATGGAGACTCCCCTGCATTTGAATCACAGTTCCCCAGAGTCTGGCTCCTCAGCCTCTCTAGTCATCTGTGTCCCAGTCTTGAAAAAGAACTCCATTCCTCCCTCACACCCTTGCTGCAGGAATTCACTGGAATAACATGGAAAAGGGACCTAGCACTGTGCCTGGCATGGAGGAAGTGCTCAACAAACATAACTCTGGGTTTTCTTTCATGTCTTTGTGTATTTACTTATTCATACAAGAGCCACAGAGAGAGTCCCCACACACCATGTACCAGACACAATGGCAGGTACTGGGGCAGCAAGCAAATGATGCACAGAGAACGCCTGCCCTCCTAAGGCTCATCTGGGAGATGGCCAAGAACTACGACAGGGCACAACTTAGCTTAACCAAGTAGACTTGTTGTTAAAGAATTCTGGAGCAAAATCTAATAATAAAGAGTTACGTTAATAATGCACCTGAGCCTTTATCTAGCTATACCTATGTCTTTATATTTCTATTTACCTATACATCCATAGCTATGTAACCACACGGTTAGATAGACCCTTCTCTTTCTGCCACCTTTTTCTTTTTATTTAAAGATTTTATTTATTTATTTGACAGAGAATGACAGCACAAGCAGGGGGAGGGGCAGGCAGAGGGAGAGGGAGAAGCAGGCTCTCCGCTGAGCAGGGAGCCCAATGCGGGACTAGATCCCAGGACCCTGGGATCATGACCTGAGCCGAAGGCAGACGCTTAACCAACTGAGCCACCCAGGCGCCCCTCTTTTTTTCTTTTAAGATCTTCACCTTTTCTTACTTTATATTCTGGTTTGTTTGTTTGGTGGTTTTTTTTTCCTTGTTTTAGTGTCATGTAGTTGGCAGTAAGATGGACTACACAGGGATGACCAACGAAGATCTGTGACCTCTTTACAAGGAAACGTTCCAGTTATCTAGAACTGAAACAAACCACTCAAACACTCCACGCATAAAGCCACAGCCCTTTCATGATGCTCGTGGATTCTGTGGCTAGGGAATCCAGACAGGGCACAACAGGTGTGGCTTGGCTCTGCTTAAGTATATCTGGGGCCTCAATGTGGGCAGAACTGAATGGCTAAAGATGAGAACCACCCAGAGTCCTTTTCACCCACGCATCCGGAACCTTGGCTGAGATAGTCAACTGCAGTTCCTACATGTGACTTGGGCTTCCTTACAGCATGGTGATGTCAAAACAGTCATACTTCTGAGACTGGGGCTCTGAGCCTCAAGAATATTGTTCTAGAAGTTGTAGGCTTTTGATGACCAAGCCTTGGAAGTCATGTGGACTAACGTTTCCATGGTGTGTTCGTCAAAGCAATCACAACCCTACCCTGGTTCAAGGCATGGAGACAAAGAGTTTGTGGCCACGTTCATAAACCACCATATTAAAAAACAAAACTCATCTCTATGGAGGCACTTCTACATGCAAGACCAGTGTTTGGAAAATGCAGAGTTTATTTGGTCGACCAGTTAAACGTTCGTTTCTCAAAATCAATTGTCTAGCACTGTGCTAAGTAAGCACAGCATTCATAAACGAGTATAAAATACTATCAAGACACTTATGCTCTCACTTGGTGCTACAGAAAAATCCCCGAAGCTATGGAAATGCAATAAAGCAGTGACCTGTGAGAAACCATCAAAGATGCAACACAAACTCATAAATGCAAGAGAGCTGTGAGGGTTGGCTCAGTGGGAGACAAAAGCACCCCAGCAGGGCTTTGCCATGTGCGTGGGTTTGGAGTCTAACTCTTGGTGAACAGATCCAGGAGGGAAGTAGAAAAGAATGAGCAAAAGAGCTGGGGACAGCCAAGGCTGAGGGGGCACACTAGGATGTGGTCAGTGGCAAGGTGGGTTAGAAAGAGGTAGACCATGGGGCGTCTGGGTGGCTCAGTCGGTTAAGCATCCGACTCTTGATTTCGGTTCCGGTCATGATCTCAGGGTCATTGGCCTCCACGCTCAGCAGGGAGTCTGCTTGAAGATTATCTCTCTCTCCTTCTGTCCCTACCCCCCACCAAATAAATAAATAAATAAATAAATCAAGAAAGAAAGAAAGAGAGAGAGGTCGACCATGAAGAAGAAGGATAGTCTACCAGCTGGGTTCCACTCAAGAAAGGGTTACTGTGGAATCGCCAACTGGCAAGTCATATCCAGAATGACTAAATGTCAGGGCTTCACAGGATCGAAAGGAAAGATGGGAGGTCAGGGTCAGTGACTGGGAGCCTATCCACATACCACCCGTAGAATTATTTAATGTTTTTAAGTCAGCTAACTTTTTTAACCTATGTACACTTACGGAAAAAGGAGAAGTTCTGCATCAGTACTATTCACAGAAGACTAGGCTAGGGGTGTGTGTCTGTCCGGGTCTCTCTGTCTTCCTATAGGGGAGACATAGTGGTAGGCAGTTGTTTAAGGCTCTCTAGCACTGAATTGAGATTTCCCTTCACTACCACAGCAGAATTACAAGAGAACTGAAGAAATCACTCACTAAGGGATCCAAACGTACACCATAGCATGTCTGTACCTCCAAAACTCTCACTCAACTGCCAGCTCTCTAAGAAATCTCAGACCAACAAAGGAGCACAGGGTAAAGCAGCCGGACTAGATTATGTCTGAGTATACACTGCATGCTTTTCTGTGCCCTAGCAGAAATAGTAATAGCCATAATTATTATAAACCCCACTACCTTTCATATGACCTTCACCCTCTTCCCTCTTTAGCTCTGCCATATTTGTAGAGCTGTCTACTCTAGGGCAGTTACCTGCTTGCTCCATTGATAAATTCTTAATCACCCATGTTAATAAAGAAAAAGAATTAGAGGCAAATCCATTTGCATTTGTCTTGGGACCGAGTACCTCTGGTTGGAATTCATAAATAGGAAAGGCTGAGAAATGAAGCAAGGAAAAATCCTACCAGTACTTACTTCTTTTGAGCTTTGGAATGCAGAAAATAGCTAAGAAAAGACATCAAAGAGATTTACTTTAATAATTCCTATTTGTTCAATCTACAATTAAGATGTATTAACTTTGGGGTTGAGTGTCTGACTCTTGCTCTCAGCTCAGGTCTTGAACTCAGGGTCATGGGCTCAAGCCCCGTATTGAGCTCCACGCTGGGTGGGCATGAAGGCTACTTAGAAAATAATAATAATAAAAACTTTAAAAAAAAAAGATGTATTAACTTGGAAGATCTCCTATAAAGAGAGTGGCAGGACAGAAACCTGTAAATAGTCTAAGATGCTAAAGAATAGTTAACTCGTTAACCTCATCTACGCCCATGATTTTAGCTGCCACCTCACGACTCCTGAGTCTGTCTCCAACCCAGACGTCCCCCTGTATCTTACACATACATCGAACTCTCTGGCAGACATCTCTATCTTCACAAGAACATCAAATTTAACATATACAAAACATAATGTTAGCTTCCCCCCCAAACTCTTGCTAGCTCCTGGATTTACAGAGTTGGTGGTTGCTGTCTAGGAAGCTACCCAAGAGAGCCAACCGTGAGTGATCCAGGACTCGTCTCCTGATGACTGCCCACATGTAACCAACAGCCAAGCACACACTGCTGCCTTTAAGGAATTCATGGAACCCCTGTTTTTAGTAGAGACCTGGTTACACAGAATAGTAACAGAACAGAACTACATAATCACATCCCTATTCGCAGTACAGTTACCAAGACTGCTAATTTTCAAATGATTTGAGTGTAACAGAACACACAACACAGCGAAGTACAAAGTAACCCTTCTAGCACTTCTTAATTACTTAAGTCCCGGGAAGATATAGATCAACCAAGTCAGTCACATGTAACCGTGGCTGTGGGTACATGCACACGTGCATGCACGCCTATCTCCTGGCTTCTGCAAACATACTGAAGGGGGAGAAGTAGATACAGAAGATGCAGGATAAAGGGCTGGGTGGCAGTAACCACTCCTACACCACCTTATTCAGAAGGGGCTCCTAAGTTTGAGGACAGAGGTAGAAAGAACAGGCATGGGCTTCCATACATCCAGCCTCAGGAGGGTAAGCTTTTCCAGCGAGTGGTTTAGGAACGGCCCCGTGGAACCCTCCTGCCAATGAGACATGCTGGGAAGTCTAAAAGGGGAAGAGCTTTCGAGAAATGTTTCACTGCTCCTAAGAAGGGACGTGTGGACAAGTGCTCTCTTCTGGCCTCTGAATACTAGGAGGATAGGATGCCTCGACTATTGCTGATGCCTAAGACAGAAGCCAGAGGCTGGAGATGCAGAGCAGAAAAGGTGACAGAGCCGGGGGACCTTAATCAGATTATCGAGTGGTTGAATGTATCCATATGAGGCAAATTGTTTCCAACTGTTTGTGGATGATAATAAGTCACTACTGAAGACATCCTGAGGGGTTATTCTCTTACATAAGGCTGAATTCACCATAAGTGATACAGACTACATAAATACGGGTGTCTTCTAGCTTTGTGTTCTAAGTTCTCCCATAAAAGAGAACTACGGGCAGTAATTTTATGCAGCCCTTTCGGACACAGGGTAACCAGAAGTTAAATACACCATTGTGGGGAGGAGAGGAAAGTCCAACCGATTTAAAGAAAAAGTGCGTGCTTAGCTGCCTCTCGAAAATGTGTTGTCATAATCACCCCCACTCCTTAAAGTTCTGTCAAGAGCAGCTACCTGGCGTGTCTCCCATTTATTTATTTGGGGGACTTCTCTTAGTAAAAAATGGGCAAACATGGGTGTTAACTAGTCTCACTCAAGAGCCTATTGAACTCCAACATGCATGAGAAGCGAAGCTCTGGGCTCTGCGATCCACGGGACCCAGTGGGGTTCACTGTTCTGGAATAGAGCAAGAAAGTGCTTCAACTCGCTTTCAAACTAGGCAGACGGAGTCTTTAATCGCTGGACAATTATCAGCCTGGTGTGCTCTTGCAATCACTGCTTCCGTCCATAAAAGCATGTCTTATACCATAACATCTAAAAACAAATTCTCAGCTCCCCCCTCCAAACAAGTTTATAGCTTAAGTTTACTTTTTAGCATCTATGTTCATTGTTTTCCACTTTGGAGGTTTTTATCTCTGAAAAGCCCATTTGAATACTTGGGGGAAAAGGTGTTTCCCTCTGCAAGGTGAAACACCATTTTCCTTATGTTTCAATTTTTCATATGGACTTTCTTAAAAAACCAGTTTTCCTAATTCTGAATTTAAAAAATTGTCTTATAAATCATAACTCTGCTGAAATACAGAGTAATATATAGGACCTATAATTTAGAAAATATTTAATATGAAAGTAAACAGATGTTTTGAAGCTATTCTGCCCTAAAAAAAAAAAACCTACTGAGTGAGTTAAGACTTTTTATTCTGTCCCAAGAATGACAGAACAATGGGGAAATGGGTTTATTTGTAATGAGGTTTAATTAGACACCAGGAGGAGCTTTCTGAATAAGGACTCATTTCGTGTGTGTGTGTTAAATATATACAATTTTATTTTTTATTTTTTTATTATGTTCAGGACGGATTTCTAAGGGAGGCTAAGAAGGGCACATTTTCTTCATACGTTTAGGATTTTATTGCATTCCACAGACATCACAGAAGGTTCTGGAGCATCATGTCTGTGGATCTTGTGGTTGCATACGATGCACCAGAGAAAGGGGGACCTACCATCTGAGCTGCGAACTGCACACAGCATCATCAGAGCTCCAGATGACGGGCAGGTGGGTGTAGGTGTTTTGTGGTGGTCACGCGGCTCATCCCATCCACACCAGCCAGTCTGCCGAGAAATCATTACCTTTCTCACGCTTCTGCAACCAGCACCTCTGAACAGAATGATGGCATAATAAAAGCAGCACAAACCCGAGTGTAGGAGTCGAAAATGAAAAGAGGCTTTAATAAAAAACAGTGAGTAGAAAATAAATCTATAGCCCTTGCTTGAGACAATACAAAAGTTTTCATTTTCTTTCTCAAGGGCTCACGAGAAAAGCTGTTACCATTCATACAAAAATAAAGTTCCAGAACATGTCAGAATCACTTGCTAAATGACTAATATGGGCAAGCGTTTACACAGAGAATTTTAACTCTAGGAAGAATCTCTGGTGGTTCGATTCTTTTCTTTGGCAAGTTAATGATCTTCTCCTCCGCACTGTATATGGACCTTAAGTCTGCATTAGATGCTCTCTGTTCTCTCTTTTGGAAAACCCTGGGTGTGAGGACAATGGGATTGTGCTCTCTCCCACTTTACTGAGCCCTCCGCCTTGTTGCCCACAAAGAATTAACCACAAGAGGTCAGATAAACTTGGCCCAAAGAGGCATGAGGGGCTTCGGGGTTACATAAGCAGGAAGGACTAAGGGCTGAAGCGTGAGGACCAGTGAGCTTCCCAGGAAGGAATTCATCCTAAAAGAGAGAATAAGAAATCAGGATATGCTCCGGGCGCTGGAGGAGAGGGGCAACTGTGAGAAAGACACATTTCTTGCCCCTCAGCTGGGTCTTAAAGCTCTGCCCTCGTCAAGTAATAGAGCCCTGCGGGGGTGGGGGGCGGGGGGGCCACAGAGTTGATTTTTCACAGAAAATCTCAAAGGTATTGGAAGCATAAGGCAGTGCTCCTTTGAAACCAGGGGTCCGCATGGAGCACAATATCGGGAGGAAGAGATTCTGCCCAATTTAACAGAGCGGCTTTAGTGCACTGCACAATTCGGCTTCAAGGAGGGAGGTCCATGTAGTCAGGCCAGGCCAATAGCCTCAGAGCCAGCACCGGCTTCAGCTTCTGGAAGTTTCTCCGACGGTGGCGGAGCGGCAACATAGCGGCAAGGTGACCTCAGTGGGGGCCCCCATCCTCAGTAGCTCAGAAGCGATGGGCACCTGCCAGGGGTGGGCGCTGATCCCAGCAGATCTGGGGGCAGTGGGAACAAGAAGTACCCTCGGCAAGGGCACCATTTTGTAGACGTCAGAATCCACCTCCAGCGTTCATTATCTCACCCCAGCTAAAGAAAAGCCATCTTTAGCAAAGCTAACATCTAGAAATTCTTTTGACCCCGATCACAACAGATCTTAAGACTCGAAATTTTGTTTCTGGTTAAGAAAAGCTGTAAGAAGAGCAGGCCTTTGGCATTGAAGGGATGTAATGTGTTCGGTCTACATTTTTTACAAGTGACTCTAAAATTTAATTTAATGTAGTAACTTAGACACTTTGAGGCACAGATCAGAGTTGTGGGTAATTGTGTGGAAGTCAGTGGGGCTAGCTGGCCACCCAGCCCCCACATTCCACGGTGGCTTTACTGAGACCCCCCACTCTTCTCTGGAAGGTGCCGCACTAGGAAGTCCCTCTGTGCCCTCACCTCAGAGATGGCTGACAGAGAACAAGATGTTGAATCGTCCACGCAGACGTCTAGACCACACTGATAACTACCCTGAGCTAGAGAAATAAACGTTAGCGCCATGAAAAATCCACCCACCTAATATCCTACTCAGACTGGATGGCTAATCTTGGAATTACACAGATATTAAGTCTCCTCCTACAAATAAGTCCTTTGCTAAAACAATATAATTCTAAACTAATTAGAAACCCACTCCGCTCCTGCCAAAAAGGAAGTGTCTTTCTGGATTATTAGCACAACCACCCACCAGTTTTATCCTAAAGCCAATTTATCTTCTTGTGTTTTAGTGTGGAAACACGCAAGCAAGAGAGTCAGAAGAGATGCGAAGCTGGGTACTGGCCTTATTTTGGTGGGAATTAAACGTAACGCACGGATATGAGGAGTCGTCATTCTCTCGCCATGAAAGATCTAAAACTTTCCTTTTTGGTGATTTTATCAATGAAGAATTTTTAAAATCCATTTTTTATTGCTGATCAGCAATTTTATCCAAATAGTTTGCCACCAATAGCAGGCCTGCAAGCAAAAGAAATATATGGAAAAAAGAGAAAGAAATATATGTCCATTGTCACAAACCTTTTCTTCTATGAGCAAGTGAAAATGACCAGTGTGTCATTGGGAGCTGTGTCAGAAGTGTACACGGCTGTATCAGAAATCCAGAGACTTTAAAAATCTGCCACACTAGCAAGCTTTCCACCGTGCCCGGTGCCTTCTAGAAGCACATCCTCCTTTCTGCCATTTAAAGATAGGAACGCGATAAGAGACTGAAGGGAATACTTTCTCTATCCAGAGTAGTTCATCTGGACCTACAAACCTTTTTGCCTGAATACCTTCTACACAGTCATATTTTACCCAAGCACACCAAGCTGCTTCCTTCCAGGATCTCAATGCCAATCCTGTGAGAGTTACGGTTGATCCTTGAACAATACAGGTGTTAGGGGCACCCACCCCTGCATAGTCGAAAATCCATGCATAACTTTCACCTTCCCCAAAACTGAACCACTCATAGCCTACTGTTGACCAGAAGCCTTACTGATAACATCAACGGTTGACTGACACATATTTTGTATGTTATGTGTGTCATATACACTGTATTCTTCAATAAAGGAAACTAGGAAAAAGACAAGGTTATTTCAAAAATCATCAGGAGGAGAAAATGCATTTCTGTATTGTATTCACCGGAAAAAAACCCACGTAGAAGTGAACCCACACACCTGAAATCCATGCTGTTCAAGGGTCAACTATATTCCACACCCAATACAAAAATCAAGTAAAGTGATGTGTCCAAATAGAAGAAAGTTACCCTAATAGGAAAGGCAACTATATTAAATCATGGAGGGCAAGAACCTGTCTCTTCTGAATGCCTCCCCGGATGCTGCTCACAGCTGATGTTCCTCAGTATTAATGCCGGTCCTCACCAGATTTATTGCGATTACTCCACATGGCCTTGGGGTATCTGCTTTTCCTTCTTCCTCCTATACACTCAGAGCATATATGGGCTCCCATTCATCTTTGATTTTATTCAAGAAAAAAGAATGACAGTAAGACATTCTTTTCACAAACCCCTTATAGCAAAGCCCTGAGAATTCTCTCATCTTTATTTCATTTTTGGTATATCCTACAGTGAGAAAAGCTACAACCATCCTACAATTAATTTCATTTTTCTGGTTTGCAGGGATGTCATTAGGAATAAGCACCCAGTATGCCTACATTTGTGGTCTAACAAGGAAGTCATGAGGACAAGGAAGTTGGCGCTACTGGGTGGCTTAGGGCAACAGAAGGGGATGCAGGCGGAGTAGGGTGGGGACAAAGCAAAGCAGCCAGAAGTCAGAGATGGGAGACTCCCAAGACAAATGTGCATTCTTCCCACTTCATGTGTGTGCGCCCTGGAACATTCTATTCCCAAGCCCTTCAATGCCTACCATGTCCTTCTCTTTTTACCCATCTTCTCTTGGTTCTGCTTGATGATGTTTTCTTGGGATAAGTGAGCCGGGGCTGAAAAATTTCCAACTGAGTTTTCCAAGGGGATTTGAAATCTCAGAGGCCAGTCTTGGCTCTGAAAAGAGAAAAGCATGACGTCTGACAATGGAAGACTTCCCTTTTCCACACATGGGCCAGGTATTCTTAACATGAAAAACGGGGTTGAAATAATGCCAAATGGGGAACCAGGAAACGTGAAAGGAGTTATTCACGCCCAGACCGGATTCTCCGAAAACAGACCACCAACACTGCAAAAAGGGAAAGTATGAGAGTAGCTGTAGGCACAAGGAGGTGCATGCATGTGCACACACACTCATCTATATTAAATCATGGAGGGCACACACTGTCTCTGGGTAAGACCTACAATCACTGTACCCCTCAGCACACCCTGTCATCCTTGGTAGACTTCTTTCCATCACCTGAATGAGAGTTTATGGGCTGGAGTTATCATTTAAAGCATGTCAGGAGTTTTATAAAAGTCCAAATGAAGATGTTCCTCTTTATCAAAATATATGTACTGAACTTTCACTGGATAAATGAAACTACTTTCTCTTATTGGATCCTCTCAGCGTGGAAATGAATCATCTCCTTTTTAACTACATGTATGAAAAAACACCTTGAAGATTATATTAGGAAGAGGCAAAAATATAAATAAATAAAACCAGACAAGCCTGGAGCCCTCTGTACCATCACAGGGTAAGGAAGTGCTCAAAAGATCCAAGGATGAGGGCATTTCCAAGGGATAGAGAGGAAGCCTGAAAGAGCTCCGAGCACCCAAAGTGGGAATAATTTAAGGAACAAAATAAATAACATAGAATGGGATTATACCAACAGTGTAAAATAAATATCCAAGAGATCTACCGATACAAATAAGTGATTGAACAATAAATCTGGGGAGTGAAGGGTTACATGTTCCTAACTGAAAAATGCCACATAATAAATTTGGCTACTCCCCAGTCCAGGAGTTGTTGAGTGTGGGGATTTTGGACTTAATGCCCAACTTACAAATTTATGTGTGGAAAAGAAAAAACAATAACTTTACAGTGAATAAACCTGGCAATCTCTCCTTGAGCCAAGTGATCAGGATTAACAGCAAGTAATGTGGACATGTTCACCTTCATGTGATGAAAACTTCACCTCTGTGATACTCTTTCCCCAAACCCATAATCAGTCTAATCATGAAAAAAAGTCAGACACACCCAAAGTAAGGGACATTCTACAAAACACCTGACCAGTACTCTTTAAATCTGTCAAGGTCATGGGTTCTGATCCAGGATGGTGACATAGGAGCTTCCGAATTCGCCTCCTCCGCAGACATACCAAATCTACAGCTACACGTGGAATAATTCCCTTTGAAGGAAATCCAGAAATGAACTGAGCACAACCACCACACATCAGGCAAAAGAGAAAAAAGTCACACTGAAATGGTGGGAAAGACAGAGACACACTCCCGCCATAAAACCCCACATGGGCACAGCACTGAACAATGAGGAGGGAACACACAACTCTCAGCTTCACCCTGAGGATCAAGGTTCGGACCCAACATCTAACACCCCAACTTCCAATCATTGCACCTGAGGGACAGGCCTCCAAAACACCTAGCTCTGAAAGCTAACAAGGCTTGCATCCCTGAGGCCCACAAGACTATGGCAAACAAAGAAACAGTTCTTAATGGGCTCATGAGGACCTACCATGGTTCACTCCCCCTCACCCCCGAGTTTCAGAGCATAGGAAGCAGACAGAAATACCTATTTCCCAATCTTTCCCAAAAGAGACCAATTTGCATATCTTAAAAATACAGCCTGAGGGTCAGGTACCTAATTTGTCATACATCTAGGGGCTTATTGCAATCCTCTCTGCACACATGGAAGGCTGGTGTGTACCACCTTCGTATTCTTCCTCTATCTAGCTCCAGGCAGCCTATGTCTCCCTGAACAATTCCTTCCAACATCAGCAGAAGACACATTCCTCCGAAGTGCACGTGGAACACTCTTTGGACAGATCATATGTTAGGCCACTAAAAACAGTCTTACCGCATTCAAGGAAACTGAAATCCAAAAGCACCTTCTCCAACCTCAATGGTATAAAACTAAAAACCAATTACAAGAAGAAAACTGGAAAATTCACAAATATGTGGGGTTAAAACAACATGCTACCAAACAACCAATGGGTCAAAAAAAGGAATTAAAAGAGAAATAAAATAACTATAGACAAATGAAAATGGAAATCCAGCATAACAAAGCTTATGGGATGCAGCAAAAACAGTTCTAGGAGGGAAGTTCATATACATAAACAACTACATTAGGAAACGAGAAAGAGTTCAAATAAAGAAACCTAACTTTACACCTCAAGGAACTAGAAAAAGAAGAACAAACTAAACCAAAAGGAAATAACAAAGATCAGGGCAGAAATAAATGAAAGAAACTAAGACAATCAAAATGATCAAGAAAACTAAGAGCTGGTTTTTTCAAAAGATAAACAAAATACATAAACCTTTAGCCACACTTTAGATAGACAAGAAAAAGAGGGAGAGGACTCAAATAAATAAAATTAGAAACGAAAGAGGAGACGTTACAATTGATACCATGTAAATACAAAGGATCAAAAGAGACCACTATGAACAACTATACACGTTTCGCCTGATATCCAGAAGTGAGTGTTCCTATGAAATCTTTCACAAATCTAAACGGCATAAAGAAGCAATTTCCATTAATTTACATGAAAAAAATCTTGAGTATTCCCAGACCCAAAAATTAACCTCTCTTAGACTTTTCTGATACCATCTTGCTAATGGATGCACAAAATAAATCAAGATAAATCACAGATGCTCGCAGACACAGTTCAAAGCTACAGCGGCTTAATGGGAGAGGCTGAATGCCATTCTTGGGGCAGGAGCTAGGTGGCGCCACTTTCACCGTTTGGGGTGGCACTGCCTCTACAAGAGCTCGACGCAAAATGAATGCTGAATGCGTTCACTTTGTTTTTTCCTAAGAGCAAAACTCCTGTTCGAATTCCTTCCAGTTAGTGAAAACAAGTACCAATGTAGGCCATTTGTCAAAGTGAAGCGGAGTAACAAGAATTTTTCAACAGCAGGTGATACCTGTACCAACAAATTGGACAACCTACTAAAGATGGATAAATTCCCAGAAACATACAACCTACCAAGACTGCCTTGTGAAAAAACAGAAAACCTGAACAGATTGATTACTAGTAAGGAGACTGAATCAGTAACGAAAATCCTCCTGACAAATAAGAGTCCAGGACCCGATGGCTTCACTGATGAATTCTACCAAACATTTAAAGAAGAATCAATATCGATCCTTCCAAAACTCTCCCAAAAAACAGAAGAGAAGACATTTCAAAACTCAATATATGAGGCCAGCATTACCCTAATACCAAAATCAGACAAGGACACCACAAGAAAAGAAAATTACATACTAATATCTCAGATGAACACAGATGCAAAAATCCTCAAGAAATCATTAGCAAACTGAACTCAGAATACATTAATAGGGCCAAACATCATGATAAAATGGGATTTATTCCAGGGATGCAAGGATGAATCAACATCCACAAGCAATATGATACACCACATTAACAAAATGAAAGATAAAAATTCATATGATCAGGGGCGCCTGGGTGGCTCAGATGGTTAAGCGTCTGCCTTTGGCTCAGGTCATGATCCCAGGGTCCTGGGATCAAGCACCACGTTGGGCTCCCTGCTTTGCAGGGAGTCTGCTTCTTCTCTCATTCTTCCCCTCCCCCTCTGGCTCGTGCTCTCTCTCTCTCTCTTTCGCAAATGAATAAATAAAATCTTTTTTAAAAAAATCATATAATCATCTCAATAGATGCAGAAAAGTCATCTGGCAAAATTCAACATCCATTCATGATAAAAACTCTGAACACACTGGGTGTAGGGAGAATGATTCTCAACATAATAAAAGCTATGACAAGAGCACAGCTAACATCATACTTAATGTGAAAGCTGAAAGTTCTCCCTCTAAGGGCAGGAAGAAAGAAGATAAAGATGCCCACTCTCACCACTTTTATTCAACACAGTACTGGAAGTCCTAACACGAGCAGTTAGGGAAGAAAAATAAATAAAATCAAAAAGGAAGAAATAAAACAGTCTCTCTTTGCAGATGACATGGTATTATATAGGGAAAACCCCAAAGACTTCACCAAAAAACTGCTAGATCTAATCGGCAAATTTAGTAAATTATCAGGATACAAAGTCAATATACAAAAATCAGTTCCATTTCTATAAACTAAAAACAAGCTATCATAAAGATAACTTAAGAAAAAAAATCCCATTTGCAATTGCATGAAAAAGAACAAAATGCCCAGGAAGAAACTTAACCAAGGAAATGAAACATTTGTATACCAAGCACTACAAGACATTGATGAAAGAAACTGTAGAAGACATAAATAAATGGAAAGACACTCCAGGCTCATGGACTGAAAGAATAATATTGTTACAATGCCCATATTACCCAAAGCAATCTATAGATTTGATATAATCACTATCAAAATTCCAATGGCATTTTTCACAGAAATAGAAAAAGTAATCCTAAAACTTGCATGAAACCAGAAAAGACCCTGAATAGCCAAAGCAATCTTAAGAAAGAAGAAAAAAGTTGGAGGCATCACGCTTCCCGATTTCAAACTAAATCACGAAGACTGAGTAATCAAAACAATATACTATTGGCATAAGAACAGACACAGAGATTGGTGGAACAAAAGAGAGATCCTAAAAGTTAAACCCATACAAAAATGCAACAAAGGAGTTAAGAATATATGGTGGGGAAAGGACAGTCCTTAAAATAAACAGTGTTGGGAGAACTGAAGAGCCACGGGCAAAAGAATTAGACTGAATCTCTATCTCACACCATACAACCAAAATCAACTCAACATGGGTAAAGGTTTGAATTTAAGACCTGAAACCAAGCTCTTAGAAGAATACATAGAGAATAAGCCCTTGACGTCAGTCTTGGCAATGTCTTCTTGGATTTGACATCAAAGCAAATGCAACAAAAACAATAATAAACACGTAGACAACATCAAAATAAAAAGCTTCTGCAAAGCAAAGGAAACCACCAACAATAAAAAGGCAACCTACCATATGGGAGAAAATATTTGTAAATCACATATCTGATAAGGGGTTAATACCCAAAATATATAAAGAACTCATACAACAGCGAAAAAAAAAATTCAATTAAATGGCCAACAGATACACGAAAAGTTGCTCAACAGCACTAACCATCAGGGAAGTGTAAATCAAAACCACAACTGAGATACCACCTCACACCTGTAAGAATGGCTATCATCAAAAAGACAAGAGATAACATGTGTTAGCAAGGATGTAGATAAAATGGAATATTTGTGTACCAGTGGTAGGAATGTAAATCAGTGTAGCCACTGTGGAAAACAGTATTGAGGTTCTTCAAAAAATTAAAAATAGAACCACCATATGACCCAGCAATCCCACTTCTGGATATATGTCCAAAGAAAATGAAAACAGGATATCAAAGAGATATCTGCCTTTCCATGTTCGCTGCATGATTATTCACAAGAGCCAAGATGTCGAAATGACCTAAGTTTCTATCAATGGATGAATAAAGAAGATGTGATGAGAAAAAAGGAAATCCTGCCATTTGTAACCACATGGATGCACCTAGAAGGCATTATGCTAAGTAAAAAAGCCAGACAGAGGATGACAAATACTTTATATGTGAAATCTAAAAAAAAAAAGGTCCAACTCATGGTAACAGGGAGCAGAAACGTGGTCACCTGCCAGGGGTGGGGGTGGGGGGCAAACAGGGAGAGGTTGGTAAAAGGGTACAAACTTTCATCAATAAGAAAAAGGTCTGAGGATCTAATGTATAACATGGTGACTATAGCTGATAACACTGTTACATAATTAAAATTTGCCAAGACAGTAGAACTTAAATGTCCTCACACACACAGAGAAAGATAAATATGTGAGGCACTGGATGTCTTCATTAACTTGATGGTGGAAATCCTTTCACAATGTACGTATATCAAATTATCATAATGTTCACTTTAAATATCTTACAATTTAATAGTCAATTATACCTCAGTAGAGCTAAAAAAAAAAAAAAAAACAACTGTCAAGGTCATGAAAAATGAGGAAAGCCTAAGATGCTGTCACAGACCAGAGGCTGACTAAGGACACATGACAACTAAATGCAATGTGTTATCTTGGATTGGATCCTGGAACACAAAAAGGACAATTTAAAAACATATAATTCTATTGAAGTCTGGAGTTTGGAATTCGACATTAAGGGACACCTGAAATTGGGTGAGAGATGTACAGGAAATGCCTTTACTATCTTTGTAACTCTTCCACAAATCCAGAGTTATTCCAAAATAAGTTTATTTAAAAAAAAAAAAAAAGATGTATTAGAAATCGTATAGGACAGACTTTAAGCAACGTGCGCACGTGTCATGGATTAAAGCAGGAAGATCACAGAAAATGAAAAAAGTTTGAAAACAGACAAGTCAGGAAGTTATAGTGGAGATTCTTAATGATCAAGACTGGCAGGTGTTTAAGAGGATTTTGGTAGTTTTGACACATTCCCTGCTGCCGAGTGTCCTAGAGTCTCTGATCAAGTGCACTCAGCCAGAGCAGGGCGAAGGCTAAATAATGAACCAGAGATTTCAGTGAGGCAACAAGTCAGACCAAAGTACTTGGGGAAAATTCAAAAGGTAATGTTCTCCTCTTGACTCATTAAAACTAAGACATATAGAAATGAAAACCAAAACAAAATTCACTGTAAACAGCATTACACATTGGAAGAGGTCAATAAAGTGACCAGGAAACCACCATTTTCCAGTCTTAAAAAAACGTCAATGGAGCCTCAACCTGTGGATGGGGTAGAGGGAGCCTTGTCTATTAGCTTCTCTGTCTGACACCTAGTCAGTAGTTTTCATTGACTTCTCGTTGCATTTCATGTCTGTTGCATTTATCTGGCAAGTAGCATATGCCACTGCATTCTTTCACTTACCTGTGTAGATCCTGCCTCCCTAAGCACATATTCATTCATTCCACTCTTTCAATAGTCAAGTCAATAAATACTGGATGTCCATCAAGCACTGGGTTAGGCATTAAGGGTGCATTGTCATGAATAAGACACTGATATTGTCCTCAAACTTTCCACTGAGAGCCAAAAATAAACAATACGTAATTAAAAAAAAAAAAAAGTGTGTTCAGTGCTATAAAACAGACACCTACCCACAATGCCTGTACCCAGAAGGGACACCTAACGAAGACTTAGGTTTAGAGATGACCACATTTAAGTTGAGTTCTTTTTTTTTTTTTTTTAAGATTTATTTATTTATTTGAGAGAGGAGCAGGAAGGGGCAGAGGGAGAGAATCTTCAAGCAGACTCTGAGCTGAGTGCAGAGCCCCACGCAGGGCTCAATCCCACAACCCATGAGATCATGATCCGAGCCAAAACCAAGAGTTGGACGCTTAACCAACTGAGCCAACCAGGAGCCCCTAAATTGAGTTCTGAAGGACTAAACCATAAGCAATCTGAGGTCAAAGGTCCAATCATACGCATTTAAGCCTTCCCAAGCCTGGGGCTCAGTTCCTTGCAGAGAGCAGAACTGTAATGTCTGTGATTATGATCATAATAATATTGATAATATGGATCAAGATAATAATAAATTGGGCCAAGATACAATGATGAACAGGGCAGAATTCCAACTCTCAAGGAGTTTTTGGAATTTTCCTTGCTCATCCTTGTACCCACTGTGCCAATCACAATTACAGGGACATCCCTGGCATTCGATAAAGGTTTGCTGAATGGATGAGCTTGCTCAGGCCCCTCACATTCAACCAAGCACCAAGTCCCGTGAACTCTTATTTCACAACATTTCTTGCATCTGCCCCTCCTCAATTTTTCTACTTCTACCACATTCTTTCGTTACTTCCCACCTCTACCACTAAGAGAGACTAACGCTGGTTTCCCCAATTGCAGGCTCTCATTCCTCAACACGGCAGATTTTCTGAAATGTGGACTTGCTGAATTCAAACATCTTCCCTTTGGTTGCAGAATGAAGCCCAACCCCTTCAGGACCCAGGAAGCCAATCCCAGGGAGATGATAAGTACGAGTCAGCCACGTGAACACAACAGTGACAGAGGACATCACAGACCAAGGTCCATGGACTAGAGAGAATAGAATAGGAGAAGCACATTCTGAGGACAAATAGCCAGACATAAGCAGGAAGCAAGGGGAAGGGCACTATATACATTTTACTTTTTTTAAAAATAAACTATCATGGAAATAATGATATACATAAGGTGTACAAATCTTCAGTGTATAGTTCTTTTTTTTAAGATTTTATTTATTTGTCAGAGAGAGAGAGACAGAGCACAAGCAGAGGGAGAGGCAGAGAGAGAGGGAGAAGCAGATTCCCCTCTGAGCAAGGAGCCCAATGCGGCACTCGATCCCAGGACCCTGGGATCATGACCTGAGCTGAAGGGAGACGCTTAACCAACTGAGCCACCCAGGTGTCCCCAGTGCAGATTTCAATAAATGTTACTTTGTAGCCATATCCTAAAAAAAGAGACAGAACAATATTGGCCCCCCAGGAGCCTCCCTAGTTCCTATCTTACCTGTAAAGGTAATCACTATATTCGTCATTTAGCTTTGCCTGTTTTTTTCACATAAACAGAATCAGTCTCTGTCTTCCTTCACTTATTACTGTGTCTGAAAGAGTCATCCACATTATTGCATATACAGGTATACACTCCCAGCGGAAGTTATGAGAGTTACAGATGTTCCTCATTTTAATCAACACTTGTTATTGTCAATCATTTTAATTTCAGCCATTCTTGTGGTTGTATAATAATGTATGATTTTAACTGTTTACTTTCTTGAGGACTGATAACATCAAGAACCTTATCATACATTTGATGGCTTGGCTATATTCTTGTGAAGTTCTTGTTTAAATGTCTTGCTCACTTTTGGGGGGCTGTCTGTTGCTATTGATTTGTAGATGCTTTTTATATATTCTGGATACAAACTCTTTGTCAGAGTGTGTGTTGGAAATATATCTTGTTTTGTGATTTGCCTTTTCATTCTCTTAATGGAGTCTTTTACTGTCAAAATTACTTAATTTTACTGTAGTCCAGTTTATTAATAACAAGAGACTGGGACTATTAAAATTGCTTAAGAATATTTTTCTCTAGTCCAAGTTGATGAAGATTTTTTTATTATATCATTTTCTAGAAGCCTCATTGTTTCAGTTTCTAATTTAGATCTATAACCTACATTAAACTGATTTTTGTGTATGGCATAAAAGAGAAATCAAGATCCATTTTTAATTCTGATGTACAACTGACCCAGAACCATTTTTTAAAAAGCCATCTTTTTCCAAATGCCCTTCTGTGCCTGCCACTTTTGTCATAAATCAAGTACCTGTCAATAATAAAGCATATACACAGGTCTGCCTCTGCATTCTCTATTCTGTCAACTGATCTACTTGTTTATCCCTGCACCAATACCACACTGCTTTAATTAGTCTAGTTTATAATAAGTTTTGATATATGGAAGCAGTCTTCTAACTTCATTCTTCTTCATCAAGATTATGTGGGCTATTCTTGGCCATTTGTATTCCCATATAATTTTTAGAATCATTTTCAACACATATGCACACACACAAACTTGTTGGGATTTATTTGGAATTGTATCTGTGCTCTGGCTCAATCTGGGGAGAATTAAAAAGAGGCCTTACCTGTTTCTTTAAGTATCTGGTATTTGAATGCTAATGTAAATGGTAAAGATTTTTAGTTTTATGTTGGAATAATTTTTTTCTAATTTGATTTTGCATATTGACCTTGTAGACAGTGGCTAAATCCAGTGATAAATCCAGGGACGTTATTAATTCATTAGGTATATCAGTGGCTTTTTTGGATTTTCAAACGTACATACTCATGTCATCTGCTAATAATGACAATTTTATTACTTCCTTTTCAATACTTATTTCTTTTTCTTGCTTTCTTGCATTGGCTATGACCTCCTGTACAATGCTGAATAGAAGTCATGATAGTGGACATCTCCATCACACTCACAATCTGTGCAAATAATTTTTCAGTATTTCACCATTAACTGTGATTTAAGCCTGTATCAGAATAATAAAGTTTCCTTTTATTTCCACTTTGTTGAGATTTTATCACGCTTGGGTATAGAAGTTTATCATATGATTTTTCTTCATCTATTGAGATAATCATTTGGCTTTACTCTATCATTCTGTTAATGTGATAAATTACATCAATTGATTTTCAAATTTTATAGCAACTTTGCATTACTGAAATAAATTCAAGTTTGTTATAATACATCATCATTACATATGACATTACTTATTTTTTTTAATTTTATTATGTTATGTTAGTCACCATACAATACATCATTAGTTTTTGATGTAGTGATCCATGATCCATTGTTTTCGTATAACATCCAGTGCTCCATGCAGTACGTGCTCTCCTTAATACCCATCACCAGGCTAACCCATCCCCCTGCCCTCCCCTCTAAAACCCTGTTTGTTTCTCAGAGTCCATAGTCTCTCATGGTTCATCTCCCCCTCTGATTTCCCTCCCTTCATTTTTCCCTTCCCTCTCCTAATGTCCTCCATGCTATTCCTTATGTTCCACAAATAAGTGAAACCATATGATAATTGACTTTCTCTGCTTTACTTATTTCAATTAGCATAATCTCCTCCAGTCCCATCCATGCTGATATAAAAGTTGGGTATTCATCCTTTCTGATGGCTGAGTCATATTCCATTGTATATATGGACCACATCTTCTTTATCCATTCATCTGTTGAAGGGCATCTCGGCTCTTTCCACAGTTTGGCTATTGCGGACATTGCTGCTATGAACATTGGGGTGTATATGGCCCTTCTTTTCACTACATCTGTGTCTTTGGGGTAAATACCCAAGAGTGCAATTGCTGGGTCATAGGGTAGCTCTATTTTTAAATTTCTGAGGAACCTCCACACTGTTTTCCAAAGTGGCTGTACCAACTTGCATTCCCACCAACAGTGTAAGAGGGTTCCCCTTTCTCCACAACCTCTCCAACATTTGTTGTTTCTTTCCCTGTCCATTTTTGCCATTCTAACTGGTGTAAGGGGTATCTCAATGTGGTTTTGATTTGAATTTCCCTGATGGCCAATGATGATGAACATTTTTTCATGTGTCTGTTAGCCATTTGTATGTCTTCTTCAGAGAAGTGTCTTTTCATATCTTATTTTTTTAACTGTATTTTATCCTTATCTAAACAAGTCCTTCAAAGGCAGTGTTCTTGTGCTACTTCGCATTTTCCTGCATTATTCCTAACACTGTAATCATATTATAACTGTATTTCTAAAGCCGTAAACATCTTGAGGGAGGGACTCTGCTCTAGTCTTTGTATATTCTCCACCATTTGGAACACAGTATATGTCATGTAAATGCTTGTTACATGAAAGTCCTCGTCATCTCCTAACAAAGTGTCTTTCACATAAAAGGCACCTGCAAGGTGTGCCTCGGTGGCACAGTCGATTAAGCTCAGGTCGGGTCATGATCTCAGGGTCATGAGAAAGAGCCCCACACTGGGCTCTGTGCTGCGCCCAGAGTCTGCTTAAGATTCTCTTTCTCTCTTCCTCTGCCCCTCCCCCGCTCCCGCGCCCATGTCTCTCAAATAAATAAATAAATAAAATCTTAAAAAAAAGGCACCCGCAATAAATATCTGTTGCCAAGTCCCACCATCTCCAGGTAACTCCTTCTGGTATTGCTGGATCAGACCTAAGAACTTATGGGCAGGAGTACAGTCATAGCTCAAGTCAAAGAGTAGAGTCACAAGGCTCACTGTCTGCTTTAGGGAATAAAGAACCCTATGTATCACCCGGTGGCTAGGACATCCAGTCCCATGATACCACATCAGGCAGTTCAACTTGGGCCCACTTCATATGTTAGACAGCAGTGAGATTTTCCAATGTGATTAATTCTACCTAGGAAAGGGGCCATGTTCTTCATTTTTTTCCCCCATAAGCTCTGCTTAAGGGCTTGATCTGGGAGGTTAGAAATTGGGCTCATGTTTCTGTTTGTGAGAAAAATAAAAATGTATTTTTTTGGTTTTAAAAAAAAAGTCTATCTCTTAAAAATCACATTTTGGCATTTCAACTGTTCCTGAACATTCATTGTTGTATTCTAAACTCTTGCAACACAATCTATGTGGGTGTGAATCTTAGACAATTCAGTAACTTCACGTGTCCCCAGTATATGCACTGGAAACAACATTCCTGGGCGGATATCTTAGCCACAAGCCTACCTCTGCCTGATCTGCCCTCTATCAGTCAAGTCAGTATAAAAACATAACAAAAGCTCCATCACATTTCTTGATCTTTGGAGCTAAAATAGAAGAACTGAAATCTGTTATCCAAATTTAAACCCGAGACAGACACAGAAGTCTGCAAAGAGAGGTAAAAACTTCTAGAGAAACTGGACAGAAATTGGTATATGGCTATTATATGGAAGAAGGAAGCAAACAGAAATCTTATGTCCAATTGTCTTGAGCTTCTCAAATTGAATATGTTACATATGATATGTCTTAGCCGATGATTACCTCAAAATAAATCAATAAGCCACACCCAACAGAGTTCAAAGAATCCAAGGTTCTTCAAAATAAACTGAAATATCAACCCACAGTGAGAGAAGTCCATTAGTGGAATTAATATTTGCTACCTGGATAATGGACACAACATGAGGTCCATTAGAACACACTCCAGAGACATCTAAATTTCTATTCCTTGACCGGTGACAGAATCCTGCCTCAGGCTAGGCTTTGTCTGCTCGATCTAAAATCATAGGAAATAATCCTGTTAAGTGTTCTTAAACATTTGCCAGAGTAAAATTATTCTTTAACACATAAATTGAACAATAATACATAAAGATAGAAAAGAATATTTTCTGTTTGTTTGTTCACTTGATTTTTCATGGAACACTCTAAAGATTCATTCCCTTAGGTTGAACTGTCTTTGGTACTTTACTGATCTGCTCTGTGGGGTATAACACTTTCACAAATTCGTTCTGTGGGACACAAATGGCATTACATAATATAAGCCTAGACCACAGTGACCAAGTCTGCTCCAATCCATTTATTATTTGCTCCTCATGTGAATAATTTATTCCAGGAGGCAAGTGGGCACTGGTCGTTTATTTACTATTCACCGGTAACATAAACTGCATTTAAGCAGGTGCATATTCACACTTAGAGGAGACAATTTTTTTAATTGACCTAAACCAAGTAAGATACTAAGGCTCACTGCAAGTGTGAACATTAAGGATTCTACCTTTTATTCTTTACAAATTCTCTCCTCTGCTCTCTCTTCCCATTTTAAATAGGCTTTCTGAGCCATCATGCGGGTAAATGAAATACTGCTCCACTTAATTACACCAGCACAGAACTGGGAAGGAAAGCAGGGGCTGGGGACGGGGTAAGGAGCTGTTCTTGGCTAGCAGAGCCTGCGGAGAGTGGGAAGAAGAAGCATCAGGCTCAGAATGGCCAGGCAGGGCACAATCAGGGTCCTACCGAACAGACTAGAAGCCAGGCAAAGGCAGCCTGACAGGCCCGGGATAGTGAGCTGGCCCTGCTGGCCAAAGGACCCACATACTCGGGGTCCAGGCCTATAATGCAGGCAGGCTGATCTCAAATGTGACACCTGGAAGCTCTCTGGGTGGAGTGTAAGGACTCAGCCAGAGGGCTAGCTAACACCTAAGAAACAACCACACCTCTAGGTACTGCGCGTTGAACCCGTAATAAAGCCACACGTGGTGCTAGGTGCTTTATGTGTTGTGGTCACCCTAAGAAACTGGTCATGGGTGTCCTCTTTCCCTTTCTTCTGGGTCTTGGTCAGATCCCTCTTCCTCATGTCCTTGGAAGCAAGCCTTGGCCTTGAAACTGTCTTTGGCCAATAAACAGGAGTCAAATGGATGTTTCCCTTCTGGGTGGAAACACTGAGAGACTTGACATGATTTACCGTCTTCCCTTTAGCTGCCTTGACAACACGCATCAGGATGGAGCTTCCAGCAGGCCAGGCAACTCACAAGAGGAAATTCCTCTGCTGCTGTAGACTGCATGTTTGTGTTTAAACAAAAGTCGTACGTTGAAACCTCATCCCCAGTAGGCTGGCATTTGCACATGGGGTCTCTAGGAGGTGATTAGGTCATGAAGCTGGCATCCTCATGAACAGGACACTGGCCTTATTAAAGAGTCTCCAGAGAGCTCCCTCCCCCTTTCTACCCTCAGGGGAAGAGCAAAAAGATAGCCATCTAAGAAATAGGAAGCACCCCTCACTAGCCCCCCTGCATCTGCGCATGCTTTGATCTTGGACTTCCTCATCTCTGGAACTGTGAGAAAGCCATGTTCGGTGTTTATAAGCCACTCAATCTCCGGTATTCTGTTACAGCATTCTGAATGGACTGAGAACCTGCCACCCCGCACAGATATGAGATGTGTAAGGTAAAATACTCTTTTGCAGTGTGGAGCCCCCGACGTTATGCAACTGTGCGTCACTGCAACAGACCCACGGACTGTCTCCCTGGATCATCCCAGCAAGCCTGTGATTCCTTTAAGGAGGAATGTGAAGGTACATCCTGTGACTCTGAGTCCTTTGCCTGAGATCACAGAATTAATAAGAGACTGTCTAACCAGAGCCCCACTCTTAACCACACTTTGACAAGAGCTAATTGAGTAAGCAGGAGGGAAAATAAGGCATCCCTAGCTCCGTAAGTGGCATCAGGAAACTTCTACACACATAACTGGCATAAAACCAGGCAACTGAGCAGAGTAGCCTCTGCAACTCTCCAACTTTGTACCTGCGTCCTGTGGGATGATAGTCAAATCATATTACATGGTTCCTCTTAAGGTGACCCAGCCCCAGGGAGGGCTCACAGAACAGGGGTGGGTCGGGGGTTGAAGGAATGGCCCTCTGCTCCTCTTGCTTTGCTAGACCATAATCCTTCACTTTTACGTTACACCTTAAGTAACAGAGGATCCTATAGAACATAAGACTTCCATTGTTTACCAAACCTTCCAAACCAAGACTTCCACTGTTTACCTTCCAAAGCCATGGGCATGATGAGGCAGAATAAGAAGGAAAAGATTCTAAGAACCAAGAGCACTATTCGTAGCCAATAAGAAGACGGTCTATATATGGCCAGCAATTTTACTTTTTCCTGAAATTTCCAAGTGGAGTTCAAAGTGCCGAATTCATGGTACAAACCTTTGTAGCTTCTCATCATGACTTAAGAATGCAAGAATTCCCTCACATGCATTTATTTCTCGGTGGGCATTCATCTTAAGTACTGACCAACAAATGACAGGAAACAGATTCAAAGATGGGCTGTAAGTATTCCTATCCTTGACCAATTCATGTCACTTTTCACTTGTGTGGCCCGGGGATCAGTCCTGGAGCCTTTAAACCAGAGAAGGAGAGATAAATTATCCTCACTTTTAGCTCAGTGGGTGGAAGTATATTCCTTCACTGTCACTTTACAACATGTTACTGGCTTTCAGATTGAGCAATGCCTCCGAAGTCTGGACAGAGTCCATACACTGCCACATTTCATTCCAGGGAATTCCGTTATTGCGATGACTGAGTATGTGTGTCATATGAAGCCATAACTTATTTATGCCCTTAATACTAGATTGGCTTTTTAAAAATCAGCAAAAGAACATAGGCTGTTTTCATGCATATGATCTCCAGTATAGTTATTCATTCATTTTTTAACCTAATAAAAAATGGTGGTCATCCATTTGATTAGACGGATCAAAGGGATTTTTTTTAACTACCCTACATACCCTATATCAGCTTTGAATTTCATATGACGCTCATCACTCACCCTAATCTCTGTGGTGCCACATGTGTTCAGCATGTTGTCTATAATAAAGTAGACATCACATTTGCATGCTTTGCATGGCAAAAATACACTAGGTTACATGTGTTATGGGTTTTTAAATTTCAAATATCTAAACAGAAATTCACATCAAACTACCTGAAACATAGTGTACGCCAACATCTGATATCTATTACAAATACCCCGAGCTTGAATTCAAATAAAATTTATATTTTTATGCTCATTTACTTTTTCCTTGTACTTTCATAAATACTATTTTTCATTTAAAACATAGATGTTTCAAAGAAGCAAGAGAAAATCACAAAAAAAATTTCCCTGGAAGCAAAGCCCCCTTTCTAAGTGAAAGCAGGTATAGAGAAAACCATCAGAAACAGAATACCTGTCTCATGGAATGTATTTCAGAAAGCAAACAAAAATGCTGCGTTGATTTAAATAACAAATGAGGTGACTTTTTTTTTTAATGCAATGTTGTCTTTTGGAGCATCTGAGTGAAGAAGAAAGCATAGGTCCTCAGATGCTTTTAAACAAGTAGACTTTCCTTTCCTCAGGAGAGGCTGAGCATCCTACACTCACCTAGAAAGGTGAAGCTGCCATGGCCCACCCTAGTATGCCTTAAAACTCAGTGGAAACGTAAAAGTGAGGACCTGCTGAAGTAAAAAGCTGTGCAGTGTCCAAGACTCAGGGAGACCTAGAGAAGGATACACTACTGGTTTCCACTAAGAGAAGAAAGGAAACAGAGCAGCTAAAAGCACAAGATGCAAATGAACACACATTCAGGGAAACTGAAACGGAGATTATTCTCTCACTGCTCTAAGACTGGACCACTCGTCCTGGTACTAACATCAGATTCCAACAGCAAGAGCCAAATTCCATGAAGGTGCTCTTTGTCCCCCTTTAAACTAATAACCACCAGTCCCTATGCTATTTCTGGGGCTTGCATTTTTAAGTGGATTCTGCTGCCTTTCAAACAACTTGTCATCCTAGAAATCAGTTACTTCCATGGTCTTAAGGATCTGAGACATCCTTTTGATACTAGGAAATGGTTCTCTACACCCAAGACAGCCTGTTCCCCAACTCGAAGCTTTAAACTTGAGCTTTCAAGGGACTTAATCGGGCCCTCAGAGAAAAGTCACAGACCTTCCTTTCAGATTGTGGGAGAAATACTCCTTTGCACGCTATCTCCTGGGAAGCTTGTTGTTGCTGCGAAACCCAGGGGAGGAGGAGAAGCGCTTGGGGGGCGGGGGCAGATGGGAGTAGGGTCGGTGCGGCGTAGGAGATGTGTGAGTTTCCGAAGTTCTCCTTATCTTTATGTCATAATTGGAGATGTGACCCAAATACAAGGAAACCGCCACATTCCATTAACAGACTCAATTTGGATTATGCAGCTCCGCGGGAAGAAATAGCATCCTCTCCCGAGCCAGTTGTACTGCACTCTTGAGATAATTCTCTTAGTTTCATTTTAACATCTGGTTTAAGGAGATGCTGACGGGTCAGAGTGGAAACTGTGGATCCACTGAACATCTCTTTAGAGGGACTTCTCCCTTCCAGAATGGCGAGCCCCAGGGACTCAGCTCCGGTGCCTGGAACCCTACCCGCGAAGCGCGCACTCTGGGGAGCGGAGGTCCCGGCTCGCCGGCTCCCCTCTTCCCCCTCGCCGAGTGGCGGTTCCCGGGGAGCAGGGCGGTCCGCTCGCTCTTTCGCCTTTCTCCTCGCAACGCGCACAGCCCTCCCTAGTTGGGCTCAAGTAGAGGATCGCCAACTGCCCATCCCAGAGGACAGGCTGCAGAAAACTCTCCCGGCTCGTGCGCGGACCCAGGCCGGGTCGCCAGCGGCGGCAGCCTCGCGGATTCGCTAATGGGTAGTTTCTGGACGAAGTAACACAGCCCCAAAGACCGTCTATACCCTCTAGAGCCCACCACCGTGCGACGCCGCGATCCTCGGAGCCCCGCTGTGGCAGTTCCCCTTCTCGCTCACCCCGCAGAGGCGCCCCAAGAACGCGGTGCCAATGAACCCTGAGAAAAGCCCGTGGGGGAGGTCGAGGAGCGCGGGGAGCCAGGCAGTGCCGGGAAAGGCACCTCCCCTCCCCTTCCTCCCCGCAGCCCGGTCCTTCCCGTAAAGAGAGTGCAGGAACAGAGGCCCCGGGTCGGAGGGAGGACGCGGGCCGCCCTCGTCCCCGAGTCTGGCCACCTGCCGGGTCCCCCGCGCCCGGCCCCGCCGCCCCGCGCGCGCTCCGGCCACCTCCGGGGCAGGTGCCGGGCCGAGGCCCCGGGGAGCGCGCCGCTCTTACGTGCTCCAGCTTGTCTTTCCTCCGGAGCCAGACGCTGGCGCTGTAGTCCTGCTGCTTGACGCTGCTGTAGAAGTTCGCGCCCACTCGAGTCAGGCTCGGCGAGGGCTCCTTGGGGCGGCTTTTGAGCCTCATCTGCTCGAAGCCCTCGTGGGGGGAGGCCGAGAGCCACTCGTGCTGCCGGATCTCCATCCTGACATGACCAGGCGGCGGCTGGCGCGCAGCGGGCTGGAGGGCGCGCGGGAGGCCGGGCCGGGGCTGTAGGAGGAGCGAGCGGGTGCGGGGGGCGCGGGGAGCCGAGCGCGCGGCCGGGCGGGAGCAGCGCGGCGGGCGGAGGGAGGGCGAGGTGAGGGGGGGTGGAGGAGGTGGGAGAAAGGGGCGGGGGCGAGAGGGACGCAGGGAGGGAGGTAAGGAGGGAGGAGAGTCGGCTCTGGGGAGGCCCGAGTGCCCGGGGCGCGCCGCGGTAGCGGCGACGCCCCCGCCGGCTGCGGTCCGAGCGGGCGCCCCGCACGCCGGCTCCTTGCGGCAGCGGCTGGGACTGGGCCGGCCCGGGGCGGCGGTGGCGGCGGCGGCCGCGGCGCTGGTGGGGTGCGGGTGGGAGGGGCCGCGGCCCGCAGCCAGTCCGAGCCCGCAGGTTGGTGCAGTGAGGAGCCGCGCCGCCCGCCGCGGGGCCGAGGGCTGCGAGCCCGCCGCCGCCCCTCCCGCCGCGCCGGCCCCTCCTCGCGGGGTGGCTGCACCTCTCCGGCTCGCGTCTGTACTGGAAAGCGAGCAGCTGCTGGAGGGGGAGCGCGGTCTCCGCGCCTCCTCCCTCCCGCTGGCCCGGCGCGGGGCTGGATCCCCGGGGAGACTCTTGACACCACCTCTGCCCTTCCCCCACTTGCCCCCAGCTGGCCCGGCTCAGCGGACGCCGCCTGGCCCCGGCTTCACGGCCCCTTGTTCTGAAAGTTCTGAACTTCCCACCTCGGGAGTCCATTTGTCCCACCGCGGGGGCGCAGAGCACAGGGCGCTTGGCAACCCCCCCACACCCGAAAATGGCCACAAGGACAAGTGTTTTCTGGAACCGTGCACACTACTTTCATCTGAGGGCGTAGCGCTGCCAATCCTCCCGAGGGCAGCGGCTGGGCGGGCTGGTTTGCTGGACCCGCTGCTCCCCCGCCCTGGGTGCACTTGGAACCCGGCTGCCCGCGGCGCCCCTGCACCGGACCCAGGGCCTCTCCGCAAACGCCCTGCTCCTCTGCAAACGCCCTGCCTCGACTGTGCGTTCGCGAGGTGCGTGTGGCCCGGGAGCTCTGCAGTTGTTTCTCTACGCTGTCCCTCGACCCCAGGGCCAGGTTTTACTACCCGGAGGGTTTTTGCTGCTTTCCCTCCCGGGCCCAGTCTTAAAACAGCCCGGCGTGATAATTTTCTGGAAATAGGCATGTTAATAGTTAAATCTTAAATCTCTTTATCTTTTGCTGTCTTTGCATTCAGCATCTCAGAACATTTTTTGGTTTTACCGAAAAGCTCGATAACAATTCATGTCAAGGATTTCTCAGGTCCATTTAAAAGCTTGAGAAGTGTGTGAAAGCGGCAGAAATATCTGGGAGATTTTAAAGGGGGGGCACAGAGGGTAAACTGACCTCTCTTCAGCCCTCGGCTGACCTGTTCCCCAAACGTCCAGCTTGGATGATAGTTTCAAAGAAAGTCCGGGTTGGAATGTGATGGTTTTGTGAGGGCAAGGATTGTCTCATATCTTTTCAGAGTCTATTTTTTTTTCAGAGTTTCTATTTAAATAAATGGTATTGCAATAATGGAAATTGAAATAAAATCCTATAGCAGTCAATTTGGGGACCAAGTAACTAAAAAGTAACACACACACACACACACAAAGTTTCTGGTTATTCTAAATTAGTTTTTTTTTTTTTTTTTAAGATTTTATTTATTTATTTGACACAGAGAGAGACAGCGAGAGGGAACACAAGCAGGGGGAGAGGGAGAGGGAGAAGCAGGCTTCCCGCCCAGCAGGGAGCCTGATGCGGGGCTCGATCCCAGGACCCTGGGATCATGACCTGAGCCGAAGGCAGTCGCTTAACCAACTGAGCCACCCAGGCGCCCCTAGATTAGTTTTTTTAGGGGCTGAGTCATATGGGTACTATGTACTCTCAACAGATGGGTTTTCTCTAAATCTCACAGTTACTCTGCAAGATGAAAGTTATTAAGCCCATTTTCCAGGTGAGGGAACTGAGACTCAAACAGAAGTGACACATCAAAGCAAAAATTGGAACCGGATTAAAAGGCTTCCAACACTGTACCTTCCATTGTCTTGTTTCTCATTTTTTGCTATGACAATTTAAACTTCACTGCTTTTGCTTCTTTTTAAAGTATAAACACACGATTGACATGACTACCAACACTTACATATCTTTTATAATATTGGTGCTAGAAAAACTTGACTGCCCTTCTGCCAAGGGTATGTCTGATTTTTGCTCTATCAGAGCATCCTGAAGGTCAGGTGATATATGCAAACCTTGACAAGTGACAGATCTCCAATTCAGAGTAATAATGAAGCGTTCCACTGTAGTAGAATTTAAACAAATAGTTTCCATGTCAAGTCAGGTTTTCATGCGAACAGATTTTTTTTAACTATACTTTTATAGGGAAAATACTATAGGAGCTGAAACCATTGTTTTAAAGGTGTGTACTGGTAGCATATATGTTACAGACTAACTACTAAATTGAGCCTTATAATCAATTCATAGGTGATGTTTGTTAGGACCCAAAATATCAGGCAAAGCATACATTTTTACTGCTTCATACTTAACCTACTTAGCATATAGTGCCAGACATTAAAACAGACTCAATACGTTCAAATCAACCTGAGTGAAATTATATTCACAATTTTATTTCAGCCTTAGATACTTGTTCAGGTTCATTGTTTATGACGGTAATATGGGACTTGTTCATTGACCTTCAAAAGAATATTTTATATGAAACAGCTCTGGTCAAACTGTTGTAGGGAGCACAAATAGTATTTCTGAAGATGGTCAACTGCAATATGTGACTCTTGCCCCTCAAATATTATCAAAATGTGTAAGTATCATTGAATTTACAAATTAATTCCCATGGCACTTTTCCCTGTCTACGTTCATAGCCCTTACATGGTCTGAATGAAGCACAGGTGCTAGGCATTATCCATCCTCCTAGTTAGCTTCTTGTGGAACTGGGGCCATCCTTCACTGTGCTAACACTTTACAACATATTTGTGTTTCTTTGTTTTTAAGCGCACTGGACTTAACATTAAAAGACCTAGGTTTTAGTACCAGCTCCTTTAATCTCTAAATTGTGACTTTCTGGGTTTTTATTTGATATCAATAGCCTTCAGGTTCATCTAATAAATGGAGAATAATCATTGCTACCTCAAAGGATTGCTACAGGGATGAGCTGATATAATACACGAGAAAACATTGTATGAACTATACAGGGCTATGTTATTGTTCTTAGAACATTCGGGCACAGGAATGTTCTTTACGTTCTTCTAATGATAAGTTATGTTCACTGGCAGTGTATCACTTAATCTTGATTGCTTGTAATTAATCATAGAAACTGCACTCAGCCATGAAATTGCATCTCATTAATGTTTATATTTATTCTAGAAATACTTTCCCTACATTGCTACTGGTATTTTACACAATACTTTCAAACTATATAAAAATTTCAGGTAAGGGCACCTGGGTGGTTCAGACGGTTACACGTCTGCCTTCGGCTCAGGTAATGATCCCAGGGTCCTGGGATCGAGTCCCACGTGTCGGGCTCCCTGCTTAGCCAAGAGCCTGCTTCTCCCTCTGCCTGCCGTTCTACCTGCTTGTGTGCTTGCTCACTCTCTCTCTCTCTCTGTGTCAAATAAATAAATAAAATCTTAAAAAAAATTTCAGGTAAAACATATACAAGCCATCAACGTTATTGATTTCAAACTGAAACTCAAAGGATGCCATTGACCAAGAATTGTTAACATTGTCTGAATAAGGCATTCTGCAGGGGTGTAAAACCTAAGGCCAGGGTAGGCTGAAAGCATCCAGAAGTCACAGGGAGTATTTTTTTAAGCCTTTCATACCAATAATAATACCTTACATTTCCATGATATTTACATTTATAGCATGTTTTCAAATCCTTCAGCACATTTACTTCATGCAAAAATTATCTGAAAGTAGTCTTGGTATTTGCTACCATCTCCATTTTTTGAAAGGAAGAGACCAAAGCTCATGGAGGTTGGGCTCAAGACCCACCCAAATCTATGTGTCTAATAAGCCATAGAATCTGGTCTAGAAGCCATTGACCCTAAATAAAGGATTTTCTTTTCACCACGTCACATCAAAAAATCTCAAATGGATGCTTCTCAGTACTTACATGTTTTATTTTTCATGTGTTTACTTTTACTAAGTAGTATCAGGCTTTCTTAAAGGTTTATTACTGAAGAATAAAACATCTCAATAATTAGACCTTCCTTGGCAGTGTGCTTTGGGTCCTCCCTAAATGACCCTCACTCTATGCAAGACCATATGAAAACACTGACCCCCCAAATTATTCTATTCTTTGCTGTCAAGAAGTAGATCCAGCAGCTTAAGACAGTGTTACTTTTTTGTAACATTTTACTTTTACAGATGTTTGAGGTTCACTGCAAAATTGAGAGGAAAACACAAGAGACTTCCTGTGTAGCCCCTGCCCCCACACACACATCACTTCCCTCATTATCAACATCACACATCCTAGGGGTACACTTGTTATAATTGATGACCTACATAGACACATCAAAATCACCCAAATTCCATAGTTTACATTAGGGTTCACTCTTGGTGGTGTACATTCTGTGGGTTTGGACAGATGTCTAATGATATGTATGCATCATTATAGTATCATATGGAGTATTTTCACTGCCTGAAATACCCCCGTGTCTATTCATCCTCCTCTCTCCCCACCAGCCTCCACATCCTTAGCCACCACTGATCTGTCTCCATAGTTTTGCCTTTCCAGAATGTTATATAATGGGAATCATGTAGTATGTTGACTTTTCAGGTTGTATTCCTTTACTTAGTAATATACACTTAAGATTCCTTCCCGTCTTCTCTTGGCTTGATACCTCATTTCTTTTTAGCACTGTGTAATATTTCATTGTCTGGGTAGACCACAGTTCATTTATATCTTCTCCTAATGAAGGGCATCTTGCCTGCTTCCAAGTTTAGGAAATTATGAATAATGTTGTTATAAACATCCATGTGCAGATTTTTGTGTGGACATAAGTTTTCAACTCCTTTGGGTAAATACCAAGGAGCACTAGACAAGCATTACTTTTTATAAGTACATATGTTAATTATAAGATTATTTCCAGAATTCAGCTGGATAGGGATCAAACCATTCTGAACACCTACAAACTCAACAGGAGATCGAAGAAAAGAATAGCAACAACTCTCTGAACAGAAAAGCGACCACTTTCTGGAAGGTAGGACGTGCGGAGAAGTGAATCCGAGGCGATATTCGGAAGGATAGACGGCGGGGGAGGGGGCCTCCGTCGGCAGCTTCTGGCAAGTGATAGAGCCACGGAGCACAAAACCGGAACTTTTAGAAGTCGGCTCCGCTGAGGGACGTCACTCTGGTGGCGAAGTGGGGGGTGGGACCCTCGCGGGACAGTGTAGTCTCAGGACCCTCGGGGTCACAGAAAGACCGGGGGTGCCTGAGTGCGGCAGAGCTCCCAGGTATCGGAGCGGGGAAGCCGGCTGCAGAGACGGAGCCCAGGCGCAGGCTCTCAGCTCGGGGTTGCCATAAACCGTGATCCGCGGCACAGTCGGGCCACTGCTCCTCCAGCAGGGACCCAACAAGCGGCAGATCCGGGGAGACTCACCTTCTTCCCCTGGGAGAAGAGGTGCGGGAGCGCACTGCAGGGATCTGCTGGGTTTGGAGACTCCACCCGGGGTCGGGTGCGAGATAGAAAGGCGCGGTCACAGGCCGGGTGAGCGCGGAGTGTGGCCGGAGACCGGGGAGACGGGAGTGACTGACTGCTTTTCTCTGGGGGCGCACTGAGGAGCGGGGCCCCGAGTTCTCGGCTCCTCCGGGGCAGAGACTGGGAGGCCGCCATTTTCACTCTCCACCTCCAAAGCTGTACGGAAAGCTTGCAGGGAACAAAAGCTCCGGAGAGCAAACCCGAGCAGATTACTTAGCCCGGACCGGCAAGGGCGGGGCAATTTTGCCTCCGGCAAAGACATTTGGGAACCACGGCAACAGGCCCCTCCCCCAGAAGATCAGCGAGAACAGCCAGCCAAGACCAAGTTTACCGATCAATGAGAACGGCAGAACTCCAGCGCTAGGGGAATACTGCACATAGAATTCATGGCTTTTTTACCATGATTCTTTAGTCTTTCAAAGTTAATTATTTTTTTTAACTGTCTTTTTTTCTTTTTTCTTTTTTCTTTTTTTTGAATTTTTCTTTTTCCCTTTTTCAACCAACATCTTATCAATCCCTTTTTTAAAAAAAAAACATTTTTATTTTTCATTTTTAAAGTCATATTCTATCCCTTCATAGTAGTTACCCGTATTTTTGGCATATATATATAAGTTGTTCTCTCTTTAAAATCTTGAGATAGTTTCTTCTAACAGATCAAAATATACTCTAAATCTCTAGTGTATGGTTTTTTTCTACTCCCCTGCCTGATCACATTCTCTCCCTTTTTCCTTTCTTTCTTTTTTTTTAATCCTCTTCTTTCTTTTTTCAAACAACTTATCAAATCCTTTTTTAAATTTTTTATAATTTCCATCTTTACAGTCATATTCCATCCCTTCATCATATCAACCCTTATTTTTGTACATATATAAGTTTTTCTTTCTTTAAAATTTTGGGAGGGACTTTCTTTTAACAGACCAAAATACACCCAAAATCTAGTGTGTGGCACTGATCTATAAACCAGCCTGATCATATTTGATCACATTCTGTTTTTGTTTTGTTTTGTTTTGTTCTACTTTTGTTTGTTTTTATCTTTATCTTTTTCTTTTTTCTTTTTTTCTTTCTTTTTCTTTTTTCTCTCTTTCCCTTTCTTTTCCCACTGCTTCAGGTCTTTTCTGATTTGTTTAGAGTATATTTTCTGGGGACGTTGTTACCCTGCTAGCATTTTGTTCTCTCATTAATCTATTCTCCTCTGCACAAAAAGACAAGATGGAAAAAATCACCTCAACAAAAAGAACAAGAGGTAGTACTGACTGCCAGGGACCTACTCAATACGGACATTAGTACGATGTCAGATCTAGAGTTCAGAATCATCACTTTAAAGATACTAGCTGGGCTTGAAAAAAGCATGGAAGTTATTAGAGAAACCCTTTCTGGAGAAGTAAAAGAACTAAAATCTAACCAAGTAGAAATCAAAAAGGCTATTAATGAGGTGCAATCAAATATGGGGGCGCTAACTGCTAGGATAAATGAGGCAGAAGAAAGAATCAGTGAGATAGAAGACCAAATGATGGAAAATAAAGAAGCTGAGAAAAAGAGAGATAAACAACTACTGGATCACGAGGGCAGAATTCGAGAGATAAACGATACCATAAGACGAAACAACATTAGAATAATTGGGATCCCAGAAGAAGAAGAAAGAGAGAGAGGGGCAGAAGGTATAATGGAGCAAATTATAGCAGAGAACTTCCCTAATTTGGGGAAGGAAACAGGCATCAAAATCCAGGAAGCACAGAGAACCCCTCTCAAAATCAATAAAAATAGATCAACACCCCGACATCTAACAGTAAAACTTACGAGTCTCAGAGACAAAGAGAAAATCCTGAAAGCAGCTCGGGAGAAGAGAAATGTAACCTACAATGGTAGAAACATTAGATTGGCAACAGACTTATCCACAGAGACCTGGCAGGCCAGAAAGGACTGGCAGGACATATTCAGAGCACTAAATGAGAAAAATATGCAGCCAAGAATACTATATCCAGCTAGGCTGTCATTGAAAATTGAAGGAGAGATAAAAAGCTTCCAGGACAAACAAAAACTAAAGGAATTTGCAAACACGAAACCAGCCCTACAACAAATATTGAAAGGGGTCCTCTAAGCAAAGAGAGAGCCTAAAAGCAACATAGACCAGAAAGGAACACAAACAATATACAGTAACAGTCACTTTACAGGCAATACAATGGCACTGAACTCCTATCTTTCAATAGTTACCCTGAATGTAAATGGGCTAAATGCCCCAATCAAAAGACATAGGCTATCAGATTGGATTAAAAAACAAGACCCATCGATATGCTGTCTGCAAGAGACTCATTTTAGACCCAAAGACACCCCCAGATTGAAAGTGAGGGGGTGGAAAACCATTTACCATGCTAATGGACACCAAAAGAAAGCTGGGGTGGCAATCCTTATATCAGACAAATTAGATTTTAAACCAAAGACTGTAATAAGAGATGAGGAAGGACACTATATCCTACTTAAAGGGTCTATCCAACAAGAAGATCTAACAATTGTAAATATCTATGCCCCTAACACGGGAGCAGCCAATTATATAAGGCAATTAATAACAGAAGCAAAGAAACACATCGACAACAATACAATAATAGTGGGGGACTTTAACACCCCCCTCACTGAAATGGACAGATCGTCTAAGCAAAAGATCAACAAGGAAATAAAGACTTTAAATGACACACTGGACCAAATGGACTTCACAGACATATTCAGAACATTCCATCCCAAAGCAAC
>NW_022589757.1:4398549-4398865 GCF_004348235.1 Phoca vitulina | reverse complement strand
GGGTGACTCAGTTGGTTAAGTGGCTGCCTTCAGCTCAGGTCATGATCTGGGAGTCCCAGGATCGAGCCTTGCATTGGGCTTCCCTGCTCAGTGAGGAGTCTGCTTCTCCCTCTGCCCCTCCGCACCCCACTCATGCACTCTTTCTCTCTTTCTCTCTCAAATAAATAGATAAAATCTTAAAAAAAATAAATGAGGTGGGTTTAATGCCTTAGTAGGCTATGTAAACTAACCAAAGCCTGTCTGTAATACCTAAAGGTTTTGTTTTTTTGTTTTTTTTTTTTAAGATTTTCTTTATTTATCTGACAGAGAGAGAGAC
>NW_022589757.1:4397540-4398449 GCF_004348235.1 Phoca vitulina | reverse complement strand
GCTCGATCCCAGGACCCTGGGATCATGACCTGAGCCAAAGGCAGACGTTTAATGACTGAGCCACCCAGGCGCCCCCAATACCTCAAGGTTAAGAAGCCTAAAAATGACCAATCAAAAATAACCAAGTAGGCTGCCCCAAATAAGGCAACCTCTTAAGCTATAGCCAATCAAATAATCTTCTTGCTTTGTTTCTGCCTCTTTTATTTTTTTAAAAGATTTTATTTATTTATTCGCCAGAGAGAGAGCAAGAGAGAGAGAATGTGAGAGTACAAGCACGGGGATTGGCAGGTAGAGGGAGAAGCAGGCTCCCTTCTAAGCAGGGAGCCCGACGCGGGGCTCAATCCCAGGACTCTGGGATCATGACCTGAGCCGAAGGCAGACGCTTAACGACTGAGCCTCTTTTTAAAAAAAGTCTTTCCTATATGACCTCACTGATATGAGGAATTCTTAATCTCAGAAAACAAACTGAGGGTTGCTGGAGTGGGGGGTGGGGTGGGAGGGATGGGGTGACTGGGTGATGGACACTGGGGAGGGTATGTGTTCTGGTAAGCGCTGTGAATTGTGCAAGACTGTTGAATCTCAGATCTGTACCTCTGAAACAAATAATGCAATATATGTTAAGAAAGAAAAAAAGAAGAAGAAGAATGTAGCAGGAGGGGAAGAATGAAGGGGGGGAAATCGGAGGGGGAGAAGAACCATGAGAGACGATGGACTCTGAAAAACAAACTGAGGGTTCTAGAGGGGAGGGGGGTGGGAGGATGGGTTAGCCTGGTGATGGGTATTGAGGAGGGCACGTTCTGCATGGAGCACTGGGTGTTATGCACAAACAATGAATCATGGAACACTATATCTAAAACTAATGATGTAATGTATGGGGATTAACATAACAATAAAAAATTAAAAAAAAAA